>NW_024739988.1:297500-472500 GCF_018991925.1 Homarus americanus | reverse complement strand
GATAGGATGGAGAAAGGAAGGGGGAGGGAAAGGGAAAGAGGAGAACGAATGGAGAGGCGTAAGAGAGAGAGAGAGGAACAAATAAATCTTACAGCATAATATAATAACCAAGACAAGAGTAAAAAAAAAAAAAACGACAATATCCATGACTGAATGACAATAATAAAGGAAGGATGGCCGCAGTGTGGGGTAAAGGGGAGGAGAGAGGGGGAGGGGGGGGGCAGAGAGGAGGAGGAAGAGCCGACCGGAATGACAAATAGAATAATGACAGCGAAGGGGAGGAGTAGGAGGATTAGGATTAGCGCAGCGGGGAGGAGAAGAAAGGGAAGATAGATGAGGCATAGAGGACAATAGAAGGAGAGGACAATGAAGGAGGAGGAGAAGAGAGGTATTAGAAAGATGTGAGGGGCCTCGGGATGTCAGAGGCACGATATTGTAACCTAATAATAACATATGGTACAACGCTTAGCCCAAACTTACAACACAACCCGGAACCAGACCCCGAGAGTTTTTTTTTCTTCCCCTTATGGGCTGTTGTGTTAATGGTAAGTTTAAGTTAGATTAGGTTTAGATTAGGTTTAAGTTAGCTTAGGTTTTGGTTTGGTTTGGTTTGGTTTGGTTTGGTTTGAATTGATTAGGCTCTATTAGGTTAGGAGTTGGTTAGGTTAGGTTAGGATCTGGATAGGCTATATATTAGGTTGGGAGATGGTTTGGCTAGATTAGGTGAAGAGTAGATTACTTTAGATTACTTTCGGTTAGGTTAGGTTAGGCTAGGTTAGATTAGGTTAGGTTAGGTTAGGCTAGGTTAGATTAGGTTAGGTTAGGTTAGGTTAGGTTAGGTTAGGTTAGGCTAGGTTAGGCTCTGGGTCCGTGTATTAGTCAGACCACCACCTCTCAACACACCCACCTGACCTCTCCTTTATATGGCTCCTCTTACCTTTTATCCCGAGACGATAAATTGTAATCAGCCGTAACAATGAGGGTCGGGGGCGAGGCTCGACCACGTCTGATATGTCAGGTGGAGAAAATAACGTCACCTTGGCCAAATGAACTGGCGTCTGTTTGTTCATCAAGGCGAGACTGACGCTACAGGCAAGTGATTTGTTCTCTCCTAACAAGCAAACGACTTACAAATATAGTATGTCCTAGTGAGATTCATCTTTTCTATGTTGCTCATCTGATCTATCAAACTTAATAGAAAGAAAATATAAACAAACTTCAATTCTATATATCGTTCACATACTTACTTTCATGTACGAGGTTGATTTTGAGAATAATGTTTTTGTGTGAACTAAATATTGTCATTCGATAATGATTCTTCCTCTGTTATTGAATACCCAATCAGTTCTTACACATGCAGGAAATAAAATATCCACGATTTTTTATTATTTATTTTATAGATTACAAAAATGGGTACAGCTACAGGTTACAGGTACGGTTGCAGGTAAAGGTACAGGTACAGATACAGGTACAGATACAGGTAAAGGTACAGGTGCGGTTACAGGTAAAGGTACAAGAACAGTTGCAGGTAAAGGTACAGGTGCGGTTACAGGTAAAGGTACAGGAACAGATACATGTAAAGGTACAGGTTCAATCACCGGTACAGATACAGGTCAAGGTATATGAACAGGTAAAAAATACAAACGTAGTTACAGGAGATTCCAGCATGATATTACTCCCTTGGGACCCGTGTGGGTAGTTGTTACGTCACAACATCCTGTAGAGCGTCGGAAGTTACACAGTTTTTAATAAATTATTTCTGGTATATCTTTATTTGTATTGCCATTAAATATTTCTCTCCTATATTCCTTTTCTGTCTATTTTTCTTTCTTTCTGTCATTCTCTTTTTCTCTTTACCTGTCATTTTCTTTCCGTTTCTTTTTTTCTCTTTCTTTTCGTTATTTTTCTCTCCTTTTCTCTCGCTGTTTACTTCTATATTTTTGTTCCTCTCTCTCGTATATACCTAAACAACGCGAGGCAGATAAGAGTGACATTACAAGGCAGTTTGGCAGCATACTAATTGTCTTATTTGTCACTATTATTATATCATCTCAGTTTAGTTTCATTAGTATGTAAATCATTCAAACGTTAGTACACAGATAAACCCGAGCTAATGGTACAGTGTTTGGTGTTACTGTTGCTTGTGTTATTGATGGTGTTTCTCCTGCTGTTACTGCTGCCTTTCCTTTTAATCTTCCTCTTTATTCATGTGGTTATTTGTTTTGGTTAATTTGTTTGCTCCTTTTTATTCTTTATTTCTTTTTCATGATTGTGTTTGTCTTCCTTCTTCTTTGTCTCTTTTATCCTTATTTATGTTTTTGTCTCCCATATCCTTAAGTCTGTCTCTTACTTTTACCTCTGTCTCCCTCTACCATTTGTGTTTCAACAAATAAAAAACGCAGGAGAGATGAGACAACTGTAGTCTGTCAGGTCTGATCACCGAGGCGCCCCTCGTTAAACACTGAAGATACCTGAAGCAGGATGGTAAGCACTGCTGGAGATAAATCGACAGGAAAAACTCTGTTAGAGGAAGCCAGACTACTAAACCGGATATAATGGCTAAAGGGAAGTTCAACACCCAGCCTACTGTGCCCCAACACCACACCCAGGCTACGTCACTTCAATATGAATTTCCCACTCTAGTGCCCCAACCTCCATACGCAGCCTATGCCCAACACCACACCCAAACCAGTGCCCAACACCACACCGAGCCACTGTGCTCAACACCACACCCAAGCCACAGTGCCCCAACACCACACCCAAGCCACAGTGCCCCAACACCACACCCAAGCCACAGTGCCCCAATAGCACGGCCAGATCACAGATGACTTGGATAGAAGGAGCCTGAGTCTGAACCAATACTACTGTGGTGTTGACTAAAATGTTGACTAAGTTTGATTCAACGGTGATGCATAAAATCTCAATGCTGAGATAATACTGTTGTGCAAATTCACGTCTGTTACAAAATATTATTAATTTTATATAAGTAATATTGAAGGAAACCGCGGTGGATGCCTCAACTGCGAAAGTGAGAGGGAAGGATCTATGGAGGGTTGAGTCATCTATATAGGAGTGACTAGAGGTATTGGTCACTGAAAGATCATTAAGATGTGATAACAAAATAGAGTTGGTGGTAATACTGAACCTTGAGGAACTCTGAATAAATAAAATGAGAATATTTGTTTTTGATTATTTTTATTATATCATTATTGCCTCTCTCTCTCTCTCTCTCTCTCTCTCTCTTCCCCTTCCTTCTTATGCAACTCTTACTAGTCTTCATAACTTTAATCCATCTTCTTTAGCCATTCTCCTACTCCTTCACTCCCTTCTTCTATTGAACACCTTATTTCCCGCCTCTTCCTTTGTTTTATTTTCTCAGCTTGCAATTTATTTCCAATTCCTCCTCTTCTCTCCGTAACTTTTTTCCATCACTTCCCTTCCACTCATCCTCTTGAGCTATTTCTTATTCATCCCCTGGCTTCTTCTCCTATCCATGACTGTTTTATTTCTGCTTTTATTTGTTGCTTTTTTATTATTTTTATTATTGCTATTCCTGGTTTATCGTCCATACTTTTTTATTGTTTATCTTACAGTTGTTTGTCTGTCTGTGTCTTTTGTCTGGGTGTCAGTTTCTCTTTTTTCTGTTTCTGTTCCTATGTCTTTCTATTTTTCTCCAGTTGTGTCTGTGTTTTTCTCTCTCTCTCCTCCTCATCTCCCCCCCCTCTCTTTCTCTGCACATCATCTACATTTCTTTCTTCTTCTTTCTCTGCCTGTCTGTGTATGTCTCCCTCCGCCCTCTCCCCAGCCTTCCCTGCACCTTAACACACCCTGTTCACACTCCCTGCATTGTCCCATTCATCTTTTTAGCCCTCCTATTCCTTCTCCCATGCCCTTCCTCCTTCCCACTTCCTCCACTATCTCCCTCCTTCCCTCCCTCCTCCCAATGCCTCCCTCCTTCCCTCGCACCTCACAAATCTCCTCCACTTCCTCCTGCTCCTCCTCTTCCTTGTCCTCCCTCCTTCAGACTATTCCAAAGGACCAACAACATGGAGCTCAGTTTGCCCAGGCAAGATGTCCTTAGCATAACAATGGAACCAGGACGTTCACTGGTTCCATACCCTGATTCTCGTCGTTTTAGGTATAATGTTTATAAGTGTGCGGCGCCATCAGCTACTGAAGCACTTGTATTACTTATGTTAACACGTGGGTAGAGAGCTTTACCCATTTGTGCCATGGTTGAGTCTCAGCGTTGTTTTGGTGACATTTTTTTGGTCCTCTTTAAATGCATATTGCTTAAGTATGACAGTTAGGCACTTCTCACCTCTACACTGAGAGAGAAAGTTTGCCGTGAGAAATTGAGGTTCTTATTTTAAAGATACTGTGTGGAGTGGGTGTTGAGGGGTGAGAAAGGTGCATGTACTGTACTCTCATCTGTGTGTGTGTGAAACAATGTTGTGTTCGCTCATGATATATTTACACGACCCAGTACTCCTGTCTTTTGTATAGATAATTTCTGTTTTGTTATAATTTTTTTTTATATTCTTGCTTGTCCATCTTGAGTCTTTTTCTTTCCTTCGCGTTTTTTTTAGTTTTCTATTCTTTCTCCTCGTCTGTGTTTTTATCGTCTTCCACCTCCTGTCTGATCAGTGTGTTGATGGAGAGCGCATCCAGTAATCAACTACCTAAGTATGTCAGCTAACTTTTCTTCCTTATTCTCTTCTTCTTCTTCTTCTTCTTCTTCCTTCTTCTTCTTCTTCTTCTTCTTCTTCTTCTTCTTCTTCTTCTTCTTCTTCTTCTTCTTCTTTTTCTTTTCTTTTTCTTTTTTTCTTTTTTTCTTTCTTTCTTTCTATCTTATTTTACTTATATGTTAATTTTTCTTCATTTTATATTTCCTTCTTTTGCTTTCCACTGTTCTTCCCTCTTCGTAATGTTCTTTCTTAAATTTGTGCTCTGGAAATAGTTACGATCGTTTTGACTGTTCTTCATTGATGTTAAACTGTTCACCTTCACGATTTATGAACAATGAATTATTTGCCTATGTTATTTCCCACTTTTTTTAATTACTCAGTTTAATATCGTTTTAAGCTGTTTGTTGTATTAATTTTATTAGTTTTTTTTTATGTATTTTCTTTTTATAGTCATTTTCCATTTTTTGTTTTGCAATTAATGGACCATGTAATTTATATGTGTGTAACGGAACTATATAAAATGTTTTTGTAATTTAAATTCATGATGTTAACAGTAATTCAAGAGAAATATAACTCCTAATAATACAAAACTGTAACAATAATATATTCTTCTCTGGGACTCTTTGTTTGAATTGTCAAAGAAATTTGAAGCAGTCAATTTAGTTTTCAGTTTCTCGTAAAAAATACAACGAAGAAGGTCAGTCATTCAATACAATGAAACACCTTATTTTTCTCCGTTGTAGCTTGTTAGCATTCTCACACCTTAACATAACCTGTTTATATTCTCGGGAACAGCATTTTAATTTTACGTTCCGTGTTGTGTGGTGGAGGTGGTGGTGGGTTAGATATAAATTTTTTTCGTAGGTTCTGATTTGCATAATGACGCGACGAGTATAATATATTTATAGCTCTCTCTCTCTCTCTCTCTCTCTCTCTTTTTTTTCTCTTCTCTCTCCATGCATCTATCTATCTATCTATCTATCTATCTGTATTCTCCTGACTACTTTTTCCCCAAGATCAAATAATGAGATGGTGAAGAAAGAGATTTCGCGTTAGTCAGGGTATTCATTCATTTAAGACTTCATTGCGTGTTAATAGAGTCACTGAACGTGTCTGAGAGACTGAAAATCATGTATTTCACGACAGTCATCTTATTAACTTGATTTTCAGGAATGGTTGAGACGATTTTCTTTGTTAATTTTCTTTCTTTTTTATGATGATGTGTACGTTTAATAATAATAATAATAATAATAATAATAATAATAATAATAATAATAATAATAATAATAGTAATAATTAATAATAATAATAATGATAATAATAATAATAATAATAATAATAATAATTTATGTTGCCACTGGAGGTCGTTCATGGCAGTAATTTCATCCATAGTACCATAGAAACCAACCTTCTTATTCCTCTTCTATACTAAATTCTAATCAGCTTCATAATTCTCTCTCTACACCCATCACTCTTATTGCTCTTCAAAACTAAGAAATTACTACTAGACTATATCTGACTTTATTCTCGACTCAACAAAGAAAAGGATTATCCACCCTTGCCCTCCACCATCACTCTTCCTTCCACCTGTCTCTCCTACACAAAAGGTCAAATAAGGATCTTGGTGGAGCAACAATATCCCAGAGGTATATCCTATAAAAATGTGTATCAGACGCCATAACTTCTCATTGTATCGACCCATTCCTGGCTGGCCCAAGTCTTTACCACATTCTCTATCCCCTACCAACTTACCTACCTACTTAACTACCTACTTAACTACCTACTTATCAACCTACTTATCAACCTACTTATCTACCTACTATACCTCTCTCCTTCTTATCTTTGATGTGCCTTAAATAATCCTCCTACTGTCTGTCTTCCTTAAAATACTCCTTTTACTGTCTCCCTAAACACTTGTATTTCCTTCTTTGTCTCTCTCAGTGTTCCTTAAATATTCCTTCTCTGTCTCTCTCAATGTTCCTTAAATATTCCTTCTCTGTCTCTCTCAATGTTCCTTAAATATTCCTTCTCTCTCTCTAATGTTCCTTAAATACCCCTTCTCTGTCTCTCTCAATGTCCCTTAAATACTCCTTCTCTGTCTCTCTCAATGTTCCTTAAATACCCTTCTTCTCTCTCTCTCAATGTTCCTAAATACTCCTTCTCTGTCTCTCTCAATGTTCCTTAAATACTTTTCTGTCTCTCTAATGTTCCTACTCCTTTCTGTCTCTTAATGCCCTTAAATACTCCTTCTCTGTCTCTCTCAATGTTCTAAATCTCCTTCTCTGTCTCTCTCAATGTCCCTAAATACTCCTTTCTCTGTCTCTCTCAGTGTTCCTTAAATACTCCTTCTCTGTCTCTCTAATGTTCCTAAATACTCCTTCTCTGTCTCTTAATGTTCTTAAATACTCCTTCTCTGTCTCTCTCAATGTCCCTTAAATACTCTTTCTGTCTCGTTTTCTCTCCAGTGTTCCTTAAATACTCCTTCTCTGTCTCTCTAATGTTCCTAAATACTCCTTCTCTGTCTCTCTCAATGTTCCCTAAATACTCCTTCCTGTCTCAATGTTCTAACCTCCTCTCTCTCAATGTTTAATACTCCTTCTCTGTCTCTCCAATGTTCCCTAAATACTCCTTCTCTGTCTCTCTCAATGTTCCTAATACCCCTTCTCTGTCTCTCTCAATGTTCCTTAAATTCTTCTCTGTCTCTAATGTTCCTTAAATACTCCTTCCCTGTTTTATTGTTTATTAAATGTTCTTTTTATCTCCTTACTGTTTCTTACATACTGTCTCTTTCTGTCTGTCTGTCTCTCTCTATCCTCAAGCATTTATTCCTTCCTACACTTCTACTTCCTCCCTCCTCACCTCACCTACCCTGCCAGACCATTATAGACACGAAGGTAGAAGGTACTCCCGAGGTTGATACTACGAGAGAGAGAGAGAGAGAGAGAGAGAGAGAGAGAGAGAGGTCTTTAAAACACACAACAAAAGTTTACACAACAACTCACCGTATGTTATGTGTTCCATGTTCTCCTCTTTCCCACTCTCCTTTCTTCTTTACTCCTGCTCTGCCCCCCTTTCTCCCACACTCTCTCTCCTCTCCCCACTCCCTTACAGTTACCCTCCCCATAATTCCAACATCTTTTGAGAACTATAAGTCAGGATAATCAATATAGCTTTGTGTTGCACCGGTGGACAAGTTCCCTGGCTTTTGGGTGTGGCCCGCCTATGGCAACCTGGCTTACTGGAAACTCTAGGCTTAAGCCCTCCCTCCCTCCCGTCTTCCGTCTCTTACTCCCTTCCGTCTTTATTTCTTCTCTACCTACCTCTCTCCCTCCTTCCCTCCTTCATTTCTTATTGTTTCTCTAAATCCCTTCCCCCTTCCTTTCTTCCTTGCTTTCCTTCCTCCCTCCTTCCATCCTTTCTTCCTCGCTTCTTCCATCCCTTCTTCCATCCTTTCCTACCCTCCCCCCCTTACTTCTTCTCTCCCTCCCTACCCTCTTTTCTCTCACTTTGCATATATATAGTTTATTAGTTCCTTTTATCTCCTTCATTTTACCCTATGGGTCCTTACATCCACCCTTCCTTCTCTCCCTACTCCTTTTTTCACCCTAACCCCTCCCCTTCCCCCCACCTCTCTCTCTCTCTCCTCAATCCTTCTCCCTTTCCACCTTTATTCCCCCCACGGGTCTTTACATCCTTTCCTTCACCTCCTCCTTCCCCTTTCCTTCCCACCTTCCCTCCCCTTCTCAACAATACCTTGATTTCAGGAGTTTTAAAGTTTCACCTGTAGACTTTGTGGAGGGAGAGAGGAACTACCTGCCAGTTTATTGCTGTTTCTGCCCGCGGTTTATTTTCACGATGGGGGGAGGTGTCTTTGGCGGCCTGCTGTTTCCATGCGTCTGTCTGTCTGTGTGTCTAAGTATTTATCTGTCTCTCTGTCTGTCTGTCTCTGTCTTTTGTTGCATCCATTCATCTGTCTGTTTGTCTTATGTCGTGTTTGTCTGTCTGTTTATATAGCACATTTGGTTGGTCTTGCTCGTATAACGTTCTGTTGTCTCTATGTGTCTGTTTGTTTGTCTATCCGTGTCTCTCTGTGTGTCTGTCTACTGTATATTCCACTTTCTGTCTGTATTTTCATGTCTTTCTGTCTGTCCGTCCGCCTGCCTGCCTGTATGTCTGCCGTTTACTGTGGCGGTCTGTTTATCTCGCTGTCTGTCTGTCCGTCTGTCTGTCTGTCTGTCCGTCTGTCCGTCTGTCTGTCTGTTACATAGCGGAATGAGTTTGTTTTGATCGTTTCCTGTGCCGTTTTGTGGTATATATCTGTCTGATCCTGTGTTTGTCAGATCACATGTCGTCGTAAGTTCAATTTGTCTATTTTTCCTTTTGTAGTCTGTCGCTTTGAGTCTATGGCAGTCTGGTGGTTCCTGTCTACCTGTGTCTGTCTCCTTCTGTTAGTCTGTGTCTGTCTGTAAACTCATCACCCACCTGTATTACTGTAATTAATTATCAACGCTTCTTAATTTCATCTACCTGTTCTATGTATGAGGATTAACTAGAGTTTATGTCGTACACCACACCTGTACTCTTCCTACCTGTACCTTGAGTGTAGTATTACCTGTGTACTACACCGTGAGTACTACCTGTGTACTACACTGTGAGTTACTACTACCTGTGTACTACACCGTGAGCGTACTACTACCTATGTACTACACCGTGAGCGTACTACTACCCGTGTACTCGTAGGGTGTACTCGGGTGAGGGCAGCGTTAATGGCAGTGTTGCATGTACTTTACACGGTACTTGTTAATTGGGAAATTGATCGATACAGGTAGCCACGCCCACCACCATTACCGACCCCCTCCTCCCCTTCATCCATCCTTCCTATCCTCCTCCTTCCTCCTCTCATCCTCTTCTCCTTCCTTCATCCTCCTCCCCCATCCCTCCTTTACACCCTCTACCCTACCCTACCCTACCCTACCCTACTTTTTTTCTCCCCTAATGTGTATGTGTGTGGTTTTAGAGAGGACCCGCTTTTTAGGTATTTTTTTCTTGTTTTTATGTGTGTTTTTCGGGGACGATCCGCCTTCAGATACTCTTTCGGTCTGTGCGGTAGGAGGGGGGGGGGAGGGTGTTTTTCTGCCTCTGGTCTATTTATGTTTTTTTGTGTTTATTATTGTTATTCCTTCGACGGAGATGTGATGAGATATCGTAGTTGGCCCGTCCGTTCGTCCGTCTGTCTTCTGTCTCTGTCTACACTCTCTGTCCTCATCTTAGAAAGTAATTGTAAGGGTCAGTATCTCCAGTCTCTACTTTCTCTATCCTTCATCGTCTCCTTATGATCTCTCTTTGTCACGCTATCCTCCTATGTCTCTCTCTCTCTCTACCTCCTCAAATCCTACAAAAAAATGTCCTATGGGATGTATTGTCCCGGAGAGAGAGAGAGAGAGAGAGAGAGAGAGAGAGGAGAGAGAGAGAGAGAGGGTCAGCAAAGAAGAAGGTATACCACGTATCAAGAACAGTACAAATACTCTAATTTAATTTCGACTTGTTTCACAGCATTAAGAAGCCAGGCAGTGCATATATGAATTTCTTCATAATATATCTCTCTCTCTCTCTCTCTCTGACTAACACTGGACCCATGAAGGATAACCTCACCAGGAAGAAGGAGGGGAGGGAATAAGTGAGTCGTGTACGAGTGGTAAATTAAAGGGTAAAAAGAAATACACACATATACAGTAGACAGACATATAGACAAGCAAATGCCCAGATACTACAGAGAGAGTTATATGCAAACAGGCAGCGAGACATAACATGCAGAAAGACAAAATTTAAGATACGTAAATAAATATAAACATACATGTATACAGGCAGACAGACAGCCAGGCATGAACAGACATACAGACAAGCAGACAGCGAGATAGACAATATGAGGATCACATACACTGTTTACAAATAGAATCTTTTCATCAGTTCATTCCCTCGCCAGGAGTTCTCAAAACCGCCCGTCCTCCGACTCTCAAATAAAATCCACCACAAAAATTTATCCATTGAAAAATCAAAATAAAAAACTAACAGTACAAGACATAAAGAAAACAACGTAATAGAGCCGGGTCGACAACAATGCCACTCTCTCTTCTCATTGGTCAAAAGGCCTAAACACTCAGGAGGCTTTTTTCCCCCCTTGTCCATCCTGCCCGACACACTCTTTCATCCGCCTTCAAAATACACTGAGAACCTATTTTATTTTCCTCCTCCTTCCCTCAAGAAAGAAAAAATAAAACTCTGTGGAACTTTAAGAGAACAAGTAAATACACTCAGGACACGCACAAAAGGTTGCTCTACTCTGTAACGGAGCACAAAAGACGGGATCAGAGCCCAATACGATGACATTATTTTGCCCGTAGAGGGAGGATTCCGGACTATATTGACACACGCCGACTTTACTACCATTTGTTTCTTGCATTGCTCGATGGTAATATCGGAGAGGTCGGGCACAGGTAAATATTTGGTTTATTGGTTTTCTATGATGCATTTTCTGCCCCTGTGGATATTACGAGCGTTTAATTGGAAATTCTCCCAAGGTTAAGAGTGTGTGTATATATATATATATATATATATATATATATATATATATATATATATATATATATATATATATATATATATATATATATATATATATATATTTCCTATGTAGATCCACAATGAAAACGTGATAAGAAAAGACTTAGCTTTCGTCTTTTTTCAAGACATCTTTCAGATGTCTTGAATAAAGATGAAACACAAATACAGATTTCCATATATATATATATATATATATATATATATATATATATATATATATATATATATATATATATATATATATATATATATATATATATATATATATATATATATATATATATATATATATATATATATATATCACACAGACACAGACAAATAAGCTCCAGTCAACATCAGGCAACAGTATGAAAACCTGGAATATCATCAATTATATTCAGAACAAGAACACTCAACCCACGGCCCCCCACTCAGCTTTTATGATAAATAATTCAGTTGTAACGGAACTCTCCCTCTTTACCAATTACTTCAATAATTATTTTATCAATGTTGGCAAAATCTTGCAGAGAGCATCTCTAATCACCATGAGGAATTTAGAGCCTACCTGCAAAGCTGACAACCAAATGAGCTGTTCTTATCCCCTGTCACGGTAAATGAATTACTGACCATCATAAAAATGCCCAAACATGCAGCAGCAGGCGATGACAATATACCAATGAACATCACATTGGAAAGTAGCCCACTTATTACTACCTGTTCTCCTACACATTTGTAACTCCTCCTTCATTAGTGATATCTTTCCGGATAAACTGAAAATTGCCAAACTTCACCTTCTATTTAAAAAAAAATGGGGATAAAGGTCTTTTCACGAATTACTGTCCCATATCAGTTTTACCAGCCTTAAGTAAGATACTAGAGAAGTTAGCAAGTAGTAGACTAAATTTCTCCTGCACTGTCAATAGCATCCTTACAGACTCCCAGTTTGGATTTAGAGCTAGAAGGTCAACTGAGAGTGCTCTGCTATCCTTTACTAATGACATCTTAAACTCCTTTGATGACAGTCAGTTCACAGTCGTAATATTCTTGGACCTCTCTAAAGCCTTTGATACTGTCGACCATACCATCCTCCTGGTAAAGCTTGAACATTACGACGTTAGGGGCTTATCCCACAATTGGTTTACCTCATATCTGTCTAAAAGGAAGCAGTATGTCTGCTATAATAATCATCAAGCTGATTCCTCACCAATTTTGTATGGCGTCCCTCAAGGCTCCATTCTCGGTCCTGTACTGTTCATATTGTACATAAACGATATAGTCCACTCCATCACACTCGTCAAATACAACTTATTAGCAGACGATAGTAATCTTTATGCCAGTAATTCAGACCTCCATTCCTTGGTAAGAACTATGAACACTGCATTGACTGAAGACAGGACCTGGGTAAAATGTAATAAGCTGACCATAAACCTCGAAAAAACCCATAACACAATCTTTCACAGAATGAAAAAACCTATCCCCAGATTTGGACCCCTGTAACTTGGTAATACAGTCCTCAAACGTGAACAAAATACTAAATTCCTTGGGGTTATTGCTGATGAGAAACTTAGCTGGAGAAACCACATACAAACCATTCACAGGAAAGTCAATAAACATTGTGGTATCATGTATCACACTCGTCCGTCAATCACTCATGCAGCAATGAAAGAAATATACTATGATTTTGTTTACCAACACTTGATACAGTGTCACACACACTATGGGCTGTGGCTCTTTAAAAACACAGCCCCTGATTACTGCACAGAGGAGAGTTGTGCGGACAATGACCTACTCGAAAAAACTGATCACACTAACGAACAATTTGCTAAATTGAAAATATTAAAATTCGCTGATATTAACACCTACTGCTGTGCCCTATTTGTTCACAAGTCTGTCAATCACTTGAATGACAATAATTATTTCCATATCTGGAATAATCAGAGATACAACTTAAGGCACCCTTCCCTCCACGTGCTCCTCTTAGTCCCAGACCTCCAAAAAATATCACTGTGTGAAGGTGTGGTACAACTTACCCCCACCCATCCGAGCAAAGGCTAAGCTCCCTCCCTTTAAATTATCTCTAAGAAAATATCTATTGTCTAAGTATTAATATTTTTTTAATACTTAATATTCCTACCTTTACTGCACCACCAAAACCATTATATCAGAAATTGTCATTTAGATCGAGAGAAATTACTATTGCAACTCTCATATTTGTTGACAAGACATGATACTTGTATAATATGGACACGAAGTAGTACCTTAAGCTGTGTATTCTTATATTACTCTATTAATTATGTATAGTAAAGTATTACAGAACATGTATTAATCCTATGTAATATTTCCATTTATTATGCACCATGTTATGTATGTGAATTATCATATTTACATATTATGTATTCAGTTTGTGAATGCTGGCATCTGTACATGCCAACGCGGAGTGATACAGAGAGTTGAGATCGCTAGTCCTTATGGTGTGGAAGCCCACTGTCTATTTGTTTCCTCTGTATATCTCCGGTACGAGAATAAGTACCTATTTTCAAGATAACAAGTGTTTGCGTATACCCTCCGTAGTGGAGAACATTTTGGGGGTATCAAAGACAAACATAGATGGCGCAGTGAGATTTCTCAGTGAGATTCAGAGTGAATTCAGCCTTCCCGCTGGACTGTGTTAATGGCGTCTCGTCTTCAGCTTCGCCAAGGACTTACAGCCGGACTACATGCCTCAGGACTTACAGTGTTGTGAAGTGCTATGCTGTGTACAGTGCTGTGCTGTGAAGTGAAGTGTTCGGTGAAGTACTGTGTTGTGTATTTTAATCAGAATTGTCTGTGCAAACTGCAATCAGATGACTGAGGGAGCTGCCCAGCAGTACATCCCTTCCTGCCTATAGTCATTGGGTAACTGAGCAGCGCGCATTAAGACAACTTCGGTTCAGTTGCGACTTGCGCCCAGCTGCCTCTACGTCTGGCAGCGCGCCAAGCTTCCCGGCAACGAGCCATCCAAATACACACGCACTCACAGGCCCACTTTATATTAAATTCTTGCGTATTACTTTAGACTTCTGTAATTCTGTGCATAGATTACGAGGGGTTGATCCGGTCTCTTGCACAGATAGAGTACAGAAGCTGTCAGCATGTCTCACAGGAATCAAAAAGATACCCTGGACGACGGGGTTATGAGTTTAAGCTTGGGAGATCTCTCCCCACCCACACTCAGGCCCCACGCTCCCCACAGTGACAACGCCCAATCACCCACAGAATCTCCTCGTTCGTCGCGAGCAAGCTCTCCTGCGGTGCTTGCATCCAAAGATCTCCTTCAACTGATTAAGTGGATGGAAACTTCTCGACGCCAGGACTATGTTGCAAGGAGAGAAAAGGAAGAAATTCGGTACAGAAAATCTGAAAGACGACGCCACGAGGATGAACAAAGATGCAGAGAACTAGAAGATATACGTATAAGTGAGGATGACCTGAGAAGAAGAGAGGATCAAGCCAGATTTGAAGCCTTGATTTCCCTGTTAGCCTCCCCACAACGATCTACTCTACAAGATTCTTCTGCTACTACTAATGCTGATACGACTAGAGGTACTGGTACCTCATTTCCCAGAGTCGGTTCAACAATTCCTCAAAAGGCTGCAGCACAAACGCCTCCCTCTCTGAAGTCTGACACTTCTTATCAGATATTTCGGGAATGGCATCGACGTTGGCAAGACTATGCAACAATGGTTCACCTGTCAAGTTTGCCACAGCCTAAACAGATGATACAGCTTCGTATGTGCTTGTCCTTAGAGACACAACGTACTCTCGAGCACACACTTCAAGTGCCTCCTACGACAACTCTGACTGTAGAGGCCGTGCTTGACAAGTTACAGGAACATGTTAAGGAACAACACAACGAAGCACTTAGAAGAAGAGAACTCCTCCAATGTAAGCAGCTTGATGGAGAATCTTTTGATGCATTTTTTGTAAGACTGAAAAGATGTTCAGAGGAAGTTGATGTTTGTCCTGGAAATTCTCAAGTTTGTGAAGAGACACAACTCAAGACAATCATTTTAACGGGTTTTCGAGATGAAGAGCTAGTTCAGCGTCTCCTTTCACTTGACCCCACTTCCTCCCTTCAAGATGTAGTTACAAAATGTCGAGCGTACGAGGCCGCCAGGTGTGCTACTTCAGCTTTACGTTCACAACCTGACCAGGTGAGGGCGGTGTCTTCCTACAGAAAGAGTAAGAAGCAGCAAGGTAACCCCTCCCCTCACCCTCCAGCTACACCTTCAGCAGCAGCTTTGTGTAACAGCTGTGCGAGACAGCATGATGCCTCCCAGTGCCCAGCTGCTCAAAGCGTGTGCAGAAGTTGCGACCGCCAGGGTCACTGGGCTTACACAGTCAAGTGCCCTGCTAGCAAAGTTCAGTGCAGACTTTGTGGTCGTGTGGGCCATTATGACAAATGTTGTCGTAAGAAGACACAGAAAGGACACCACCTAGGATCCAAGAAGTCATCCTCAGGTAGTGCTGGCACGCCCCCTCCTTCTGGCAAGCATCAAGACGCTGTGTCCAGTCGTTCCTGCCGTCGTGTACATTGTTCCACAGAAACGACGCCCCAGCACATCAGTGTCGTCATTTTTCACGGTAATTTGTCATCCAGTCTTCAGATGTTACCTGACACCGGTGCTGACGTCTCAGTAATTGGTCCACAACACTTAGCAAGTTTGGGAATACCCCGGAGCAACCTACAGCCCCCTCCTCAGACAACGAAACTGACAGCTGATGGTTCCAAGATGGCTCCAGCTTTGGGATCTTTCTGGGCTACTCTTACCTTTGGTAAGCAGTCTTGCTCAGCCCGGATTGATGTTCATGATGGGATCCCGACTCCACTTTTATCATATGGCCTTTGTCAAGAGTTGGCCATTATTTCCAAGGAATTCCCCAAACCTATTTTAAAGGTCACCCATGTCAACAGGTTGAAGGAAGTCCCTATCTCTACTAACACGTCCCCTTCTGATGCAAGAGCTTACCTTCTCAAGGAGTTTGCTGACGTGTTGGTTACGAAGAAATCTTTAGGATCCACACCACTCAAGCCGATGGTGGGTCCACCTATGAAGATTCATCTTTTGCCATCCACACCCCTCGTTTGATTCCTCACGCCTACAAGGAGCTAGTTAGACAAGTGCTTGACTCCATGGTTGCTCAGGGAATCATCAAGCCGGCCGGAGACGAACCTTCACCTTGGTGCCACCCTCTCGTCCCCGTCGCCAGACCTTGTGGTGGAGTACGGATCACCACTGATCTATCAAAACTTAACCAGCAAGTTTCCCGTCCAGCCCACCCTTCATCCACACCCTTCGCAGCTGTTCGAAATGTGGACCCGAAGGCGAAGTTTTTTACAACGATGGACGCCTTATGTGGTTATTGGCAGATCGAGTTGGCTGAAGAAGACCAGCATTTGACTACATTCATCACACCATATGGAAGATATCAGTATTGCAGAGGCCCCATGGGATTTGCCGCTACGGGCGATGCATTCTGTCAACGTGGTGACGCGGCCCTTCAAGGAGTCACGAATTGTGTCAAGGTGGTTTATGATATTTTACTCCATGACGAAGACTACTGTGCCCACCTCTCCCGAATATATGAAGTTCTCACCAGATGTCGAAAGTACGGGATTACCCTCAACGCTGACAAGTTTGTAGTCGCCGCACCATCAGTGAACTTCTGTGGGTACACTCTCTCAGCATCAGGTATCGCAGCTGACCCGGAGAAATTAAGTGGAATTAAGTGGGATTTTCCAACCCCTGCCAACCTGACAGACCTCCGTTCTTTTTTGGGTCTGGTCAATCAGCTGGCTGAATTTTTACTTGACATCTCCGCCGCAGCCCAGCCGTTACGTTCCCTGCTGAGCCCCAGGAGGACATTCCTGTGGACCCCAGATCATCAAGAGGCCTTCCAGCGAGTCAAGCAGGCCCTCTTAAGTCCACCTGTCCTCGCCTGTTACGATCCAGCCCTACCCACCGTCCTCCAGACTGACGCCTCCAGACTCTACGGCGTTGGTTACGCCCTTCTGCAGGACCTTGGCGATGGACAACTCCGCTTAATTCAGTGTGGATCCCGGTTCCTGACGGACGCCGAGACCCGATATGCCACGATTGAGCTGGAGATGTTGGCTGTTGTCTGGGCGATGGCGAAGTGCCGCTTCTACCTGATAGGACTTCAGCACTTCACCCTCTTCACGCATCATCGCCCTCTTGTACCTATTATCAATCACTACTCTTTGGATGCAGTAGAGAATCCTCGCCTTCAACGTTTGAAAGAGAAGCTCTCGCCTTATCTCTTCACGGCTGTGTGGCGTGCGGGTAAGCTGCTGTGCATCCTGGATGCCCTGTCCCGCGCCCCTGTCAGTCTCCCCACCCCAGAGGACGAGATGTTGTGTTCTACAGCTGCTGCATCCCTCAAGTCAGTAGTTTCACTGAAGGCCGTCTTCACATCAGAAGAGTCTACAGCACCGGATGCAGACAAGACCCTTGAAGATCTCCGCACCGCAGCCCGGGCCGACCCTTCCTATATCCGGCTCGTCGACTGTGTGTCCCAGGGATTTCCATCTAACCGATACGACCTTCATGAATCGCTACTCCCGTACTGGAAGATACGCGAGGACCTCTATTGTGACGGAGACCTCGTCTTGTATGGTCCACGAGTAGTCATTCCTGCTGCCCTACGCCGCCGTACCTTGACCCGCCTTCACGACAGCCATCGAGGAGTGGAGGCCACCAAGCGACGGGCGAAGCAGACTGTATTTTGGCCCGGAATCGACGCGGACATTGCAAGTACCGTCCGTGCCTGTGAGCCGTGCCAGATTCTGCAACCCAGCCAGCAACAGGAACCTTTAATGTGCGACGATAACCCTTCAAGACCCTTCGAGTCTATGTCGGCCGACTTCTTTGCAGTGGCAGGGAAGTCCTTCCTCGTCATTGCCAACCGATTGTCTGGATGGCCTGTTGTCGTCCCCTGTGGTAGTGATACAACTGCTACTGCTACCATCCGGAATTTCAGACATTACTTCAGTGAAGTTGGTGTTCCCCTCCGTCTCAGGACTGATGGAGGACCCCAGTTCACCAGCCACGAGTTCCGGGACTTCATGGACCGTTGGGGAGTCTGTCATGTCGTGACCTCGCCCCACTATCCCCAGGCGAATGGACACGCTGAAGCCGCAGTCAAAACTGTTAAACACCTGATCCTTAAGGTGTCACCCTCAGGAAATATCGACTGTGAGGACTTCGATCGAGGTTTGTTCGAGTTACGCAACACCCCGAACTTCACCGGACGCTCCCCAGCCCAGGTTCTATATGGACATCATCTCAGGTCTTGTGTTCCTGCCCACCCGAAGTCTTTTTCTCAAGAATGGCAGGCCAAGACTGAAGAATGTGACCGCCGTGCAGCAGAACGAGCCGCAGATGTCGCTGCTCGGTACGATTGTTATGCCCGCCCCCTTCCCAGGTTGAGTATCGGCCAGCAGGTCAGGATTCAAGATCCGGTATCTCACCGCTGGGACAAGGTTGGGGTTGTCATGGGTATTGGCCGGTCCAGGGACTACCAAGTGCATCTTCCTAGTGGTAGAGTATGGTGGAGGAACCGTCGTTTCCTCCGACCTGTGGAGCTGCCTAGTGTTGACCCTTCCCCAGTTGAGTCCCCTAATGATGATGTCTTTACAGTAAATCCATACCCACCTTGTGTTTCTGCCCCAGTACTCCGCAGGTCCGAGCGGCTCAGAAACAAAAGGTCCGCTCAAGATGAAACTATGAGCGTATAGGGGGGAGGGAGGTGTATAATATGGACACGAAGTAGTACCTTAAGCTGTGTATTCTTATATTACTCTATTAATTATGTACAGTAAAGTATTACAGAACATGTATTAATCCTATGTAATATTTCCATTTATTATGCACCATGTTATGTATGTGAATTATCATATTTACATATTATGTATTCAGCTTGTGAATGCTGGCATCTGTACATGCCAGCAAGGAGTGATACAGAGAGTTGAGATCGCTAGTCCTTATGGTGTGGAAGCCCACTGTCTATTTGTTTCCTCTGTATATCTCCCGTGCGAGAATAAGAACCTATTTTCAAGATAACAAGTGTTTGCGTATACCCTCCGTAGTGTAGAACATTTTGGGGGTATCAAAGGCAAACATAGAATACTGACAATTTCTGTCCTCTTGTTCCACCTTAATACAACCCAGATATCAACTTCACTGTAAAATATGTATATATTCTAATGTAAATGTAAAAAATAAAATAAGTAAATAAAATAAATAAATAACGAAGTGATAACTGTGGTAACATTCTGATATATTCTTCCTACCACCATATTACGTGTACTATTCCAGATGATACTAAATGTTATGTAATACTTCCTTGAGATATATGTACACTGTACAGTATATATCAGGTGCCTTCAAGAGAACTCAGGTTCGCAACTGGCTCAGCCATGTTAATAATGTTATTATTATCCACTCTGTATCTTGTTTTCTGGTTAAATAAACTGTTTCAATATCAATATCAAAGTTTCTGAAGGTGCATCTGATTGAGGTAACGTCACTAGTTCTGTACCACAAGGCCCAGTACTAGGAACATTACTATTATATACATAAAGGACATAGATATAGGCGTAGACAGCAACATAAGTAAATTTGCTGACTACACTAAAATAGGGCGGGTAATCAAACTTGACGAAGACTCCGCAAAACTACAGGAAGATCTAAAAAAAAAAAAAATCGCATGGTCTGAAAAGTGGCAGATGAAATTTAATGTTGACAAATATAAAGTACTTATAATAGTCTAGGAGATGTAATCAGATAAACCAGATATCAGATGAGCAAAGTTGTTATAGAGAATCCCGACTGTGGGAAAGATTCAGGAGTAATTATAACTAGGAATCTTAAACCAAGACAACAATGTGTGTTTGCTCAAAACAAGGCTAACAACGTACTTGGGTTCATACAAAGGAGTGTTAGTTACAATACTAGCTTGTGAGACCTGACTTGGATTACGCGGCTCAGTTCTGGGTACCGTACGGCAGATTGGATATAGAATCCCTAGAAACCATTGAGGACGATGACAAGATTAATCCCGGGCATTAGGAACGTTGGGTACAGAGACAGGCTAAAGCATCTTAATTTGCACTCCCTCGAGAGACGTAGAGTGAGGGGCGATATGATTGAGATGTATAAATGGAAGTCATGGTTAAATAAAGGTGATATAACAAAGGCACTCAAACAATCCAACCAGGAACGAACTCGTAGCAATGGTTGTAAATTAGACAAATTTAGATTTAGGCGCGAGATAGGTAAACATTGGTTTGGAAATAGAATAGTGGATGAGTGGAACAAGTTACCAAACATCATCATTATCTCAAACATGCTGGATAACTTCAAATATTGGTTGGACGGATATATGAGCGATAGGGGTTGGGTGTAAACGGGACTGCCTCGTATGGGCCATTAGGCCCACTGCAATTTCCTCCATTCTTATGTTCTAATGTTCTTATACCAGCATGTGTCACAGAATTACTTCTGGTCGAATCAAGTCATATTAGAGAAATAAATTCTATAAACCTTAGCGATGTTAAGTACAAAACTGATATTTTACCTAAATTTATTTGTCAGTTTCCCAAGGTTATGGAAAGCATTTGTAGTGGAGGTGGTGGTAGTGAAATAGTGGGTCTTATGTTATTGACCTGGTCTGATGCAGTGTGATGCCCATTGTTTATAAGCCCTTCTCTCATTTGCGGTGGTGGTGGGGGATTAGCGGGTCTCCAGCCATTCATCTTACCTGATATAAGTTTCTCTCATTTCTTGCAAAGGAAACCCAACTCCTCGACCCCTCCTCCGCTGCCGTGGCCGAGCTTGTCATTGGGCAAGCTGTGTTAGGCCACGGCACCTTTTCTACCCCTACACCTCACTTCCATCCACCCATTACCCTTCCGCTGAACCTTCTTCACCTGTCACTTGCTTTTTAGTTAGTTAGTTAGTCACTGTAACTAAGGTACTCCAGTGTTTCCCTTTTCCTGTGAGTCTGTATCAATATAATTTTCTGCCCGGTGATTAATTATTTGTTGTGTTGTGCTGTGCTGTGATGTGTTGTGTTAGTTGAGAAGGGATATGAATCTGGTTCGGTTATTCATTCCGATGAATGGCTGGCCTATGACAATTTAAATGCCATTGGTTATCGCCATTGTACGGTCAATCACCAAGAAAATTATGTGGCCCTTTATTACAAAAAAGAACATGCCCAAGCGATTGAGGGGTCATGGTTGGACGCTAAAACGCGCAAGGAAAATGGGGAGTCAGCAACGAGCTTCTTCAGTCTCATCTGAATCATTTTGCTGGATAGTTCTATGAAAAGATGCAGATGATTTATTTGTAGCAATTTTAAATGACATTCGAAGTGTACGTCGTTAAAGCATGTTATGTTTTTTCTAAGATGAGATTTATAACATTTTAAAATTATTTGGCACATAATTATGATTTAATACACATTCTAAGGTGTTAGATGAATTGCAGACCCCAGTCTGTAGTGTAAGTATGCTGTAGACCGTACGCTATAGTGTAAACATAGCTGCCGACTGCACGCTATAGTAGCACCATTGTATTGTATTTTTAATTCTCCTGAGTTTAGTTAGCGGGATCGAGCTAGTGAAGGTGTAGTGAGAGGGTGCCATCATACTACTCAGGATCTGTACTAATATGTTACATAAGAACATAAGAAAATAAGGAGTCTGCAATAGGCCGGAGGAATGTTAATGATGTATATAACAATACTTTGGTGAGGGAGAAACATTGTATATGTATATAATACAAACAGTATATTATGATATTTAAAATGATACTGGTTGATTAAGTAGTCTAAACCAAGTCAGTTACCCTTGTTTTTCCTTTAGGCTTAAGGATGTTCTATGCCAAGATTATCTAACAACATTATGTCCATGTGTGTCCCGATGTCAACCTGGTGTGACAGTGGGACACATCTTCACCACTAAGGAACATCGCCAAACTATTTAACAATTTTAACCAACTGTATCCCGTCACACACATATTATAGGTGAACCTTTCCACCAGCTGTCCGTCCCTGGTTTTAATGCTCTTAAGTTTGTAACATTTTGGAGATGTCAAACTTATGTCAGTATTAATGTATCTAAAAATAAAGTTTTAAATAATATCCTATTTTATAAGTGAAAATAATTAACCTTGTAAGTCGTGTTCAAACTATTGTTCACAATAATGAAAGTATTGTTTAAAATAATAAAAGTATTTTTCAAAATAATGAAATTATTGTAGAAGATAATTAAGGTACTGTTTTACATGAACCAACGAGTAATACTTATTGTTTATAACAACGAGCAGAGTAAAGGTTTAATTCCGCTCCGTGTTCCTACGTCTTGCTTCTTGTCACTCTATTTAGGCCAATGCGTTTGTTTATTTATTTGTTAGACGCAGCACAAACCCGGTGGAAGAACAAAGAAATATAATTATAAAACCAAAAGTGTTTCTTACACCACCGAATATTCAGACCACAGAGTACGAAATTATGGCCGCACCAAAGTACAAACCCATGGCCACACCACAGAGTACAAACCCATGGCCACACCACAGAGTACGAAACCAAGACCCCACCAGAGGACAAACCCATGGCTACACCAGGGTACAAACCCATGGCCACACCAGAGTACAAGCCCATGGTTACACCAAATTACGAACCCTTGGCCACACCAGTGTACGAACCCTTGGCCACACCAAAGTACAAACCTATGGCCACACCACAGAGTACAAAACCAAGGCCCCAAAGATTGTAGATACAGATAATAAAGTGAGCATCAACACAAACAATAATCATAGGTTAATTAAAAAAAAATGCTTTAAGGCAGAAGTTCCGAACCTTTTTCAGCTTAATTCCCATTTGCTGCCTTCTTCAAGTCTTTTTTTTCACCCAGCAGTTATCAAACTAGGTTGGGTAACATGACATCTGACTGAGAACCGATTTCGCCTGTTGCCTTACAGAGCAATGGAAGAATTGACTTGTTGTTTACTGAACTTGTTAGTATACTATTAGAAACCTTAATTCGTCGCCTCATCAAAGTGAACTGATTGGGAAAATTGGAGAATCATTTGAAAAATACTAAAATATGTATAGTGTTTTTACCCAAAGAAAACACCCAAATTACCCACCTGTGGTTAACTACCCATAGCTTGAGCACCTCTGGTTTAGATGAAAGATGTGACAGGTAAACATGAGTAAAGGACGGGCGTGCTTGTATAACACTACATATTTCTACCGTTTATCACCAACTTAATGTCAGGTTATTTATTATTTTTATTAATAATAAAATGCAACTTAACTCGTTTTAAATAAAAATCTCTTTGCCAAATCACTTGTGAAATTTAAACAAATCATAGTTCAATGAGTCACACTTGGCAGCAATATATAAATCTCATAATATATATCAATCTATCCAAGTGATTATTTAGTGACAGTCATGTTCATAGACGCAGTGATTAGTTAGTTACGTAAACAAACATTTATAGATGCCATTCGTTTTTGTCGCTTCTGAACTATTTGCATCCAGTCGCTTTTATTTGATGGCTAATGATGAAAACTTTTGAAATAAAGGATCAAATTATAAGAAAACCAAAAGTGAAAACTGTTGAAACAGAAACCTAACTTAACTTCCCTAAGATCGTATCTCGATAATCTTGCCTATTTTGTGGGTTTGAAACCTTCATTCCTCCGCAAACATCTTCATCAGCAGCGGACGTAAGGATGACGGGTGTAGGACAAAAGCCTCCTGGGACAAATAATAAGAACATTTTTAATATTTTTTTTTTTATTATTTACACAAACATTCACACACTCATAAAAATGGACATTATAAAAGGGACATCATACCGTATATAGGGAAATTCAAACAAATAAAGCACAATATTAAAAAGGTCATAAAGTGTTCAGGTTCATTTAAAGGATAATGTGAGGGGATATTCGTCTCGTTTGTTGAGTCATTCACTGTTGTTTTTGGTACCGGGGGAAGAATTGTACCATAAACTGTGTTCTTCAGTTTTTTAGAGATCCGTCGTGTTCCTATTCGAATGTACAGTATATTGTCGCCTTGTAAGTTGTACTTTATTGATGATATGCCGCCGTAATAAACAAACAAAATAGTAATGGTGACCAGCTGTTCTCAAACCTGATTGCAGTCACCACACACACACACACACACACACACACACACACACACACACACACATACAGTCTCCTCCACTTTTATGTGAGTGGACACGTATAATGTAAGGCCACGGTCTCCTGCATTTTGGTGTAAGTGGACACGTAATGTACTTAATATGAGGAAAGAACTGGGAATACCTCGTGTCAAAAATAGAATAAATGAAGTCAACCTCATGACAGCCCTGAGGCTCTCGCTTGGTGATGCAGACAACATTGTTTCCATGAAACTGCTATAATAAATGGGTAATAGAACTGGTGAATCTAAATGGATCCCAGCTATAACTACACATATTGAAGATGTTAAGACTAGCTCAACTGTGTAAAGCTGAAACACAACAGTACTCCCTGCTTCTCTGGTGGGCTGTTACCTGTGACATCACAATACTCATATACCCGTCTAAACGACTGACTATACACAGTCCTTACCGCCAGCACACTTCCATAGTGAGTGCTCTTAAACACATACATAACCTGCAGAATAAAAATATCGAGCAGACCATCTACACTGATGGCTCTCTCTACAATGCCTGTGGGAGGGGTGAAAGTGCTACCATTGTACCTCAGCCTAACAAACTGGAGTAGGGAGTCAGAATCAGTAACTGGACAACTACTGTACACACAGAACAATTTACCTGACTCCACCATCAAGCTTGTACAAGTCGCTACCACACAGTCTTATTATCACTGATTCCTCATAACTCCCTCAACTCAGTGTGTCACACAATTGTTTGAAGTCAGACACAGAAAGTACGCCTTGTTGACGAGGAGGCCAGCAGTAAGGTTCTATGGATCCCCTCTCACAAAGGCCTCAGTAAACATAACAAACTTGATGGCCTGGCTAAATTGGCGCTTAACAAAGACGCTGTTGAATGTTGTCTAGGTCTATCAAACATAACCTAAATTAAAAATTGTAATTAATTTTTTTTTATGAAATCCAAGTAAACAGACAGATGGAAATAGGCACAAGTCGATCTGTTTACCATGATGGGAATCCGGTGTATGGAGTAAATAAAAATATCATTAGACCGAAAGATGTTGTTAGTGGTCGATGGTTAAGATATAACTAGCTTTTACAGTATGCCCCCCCCCCTCCCTCCCATGTGTGGGCAGCCTTATGGTCACACATTCGTTTAGGAGACGAATGATCATCCAGAGAATTGGGAAGACACATTATATGCTACGCTTGAAAATTCGGAAACAATAAGAGGAAAGAGGGAAGTGGGGGTGTGGAGGTTTGAGGGAGCCCAACTATACCTCACATCGTAGGATATATGAATCTTTATCATAGTTGTCAGGATATAACACTGTGTCCAATACTTCTGTGGTTGAAGACTTATAGAATATGAGGAAGGTGAGTAGTGTGGAAGGAGAGAAAGAGCTTCACTTGTCTGGTGAGACGGACAGAAGACAAAAGAGGGCGTTCCGTGTATGGTATCTCAATAGTGTGTTTCGGTGTGAGGTGGTGGACCCCTGAGTAGAGTGTTTGTAGGTAAGACAATCTACAGCTGGTTGTCTGAATGTCACCAGAGCGTTGGGTATTAAAATAACGGGAGAATAAAGAAGGGGAAGGAGACTGAACGAGAGACGTGGAGACGAGGGAAGGAGGGAGGTTGGAATTGAGAACCGGATCATTGGTAAGGCGTATGGCTTTAGAATGGATTTTGTCGAGGAGGGCTATTGAGGGCTGGGCTACCTCTCTCTCCTTTAGTATGAGAACAGCGTTTCATACGAGGCCAGACACGACTTTTGTATAAGGACGAGTGGCTGAGATGAAAGAATGGAACGAATACGAAAAAAAGAACTTGTGTAATTTTTTTTTCTAGATCATTTTTGATCGAAGTTGTGTTGATACTAAGAAAGATTATGAGTTGTGGTCAGATTTAGGATATTATATTGCGAGAGAAGAAGTTTATGATTGTTGTTAAAATGTAAACTGTCGCAGAATGTTGTCTTGCTGACGAGAAACGGTTGTATTTGAGATTTAGAGGTAATAAAAGTTACAAACCAAAGGTGTATCCAGTCTGCGATAACTGTGAGATGTGAGATTAAGTGGAGGAGAATATGAATAGTCAACAAGGGAATTAAAATAATTACATCTGGCCTTTATTTTTAAATCTATAGTTGATATGAGATTCCGAATATACTTTTTACTGGAAGTCATTCATTCTGTCAGTATAACAATATGGGTTCTTGTGTCATTTACATAAAAGTCTGTATTGTTGTTAGTCAGTCTCGATAAGATCATCAGTATGCAAGAGAAAGAGTTAGGGGTAAGAATATAATAGCCTTAGGGACTCACTTGTTAATTTGAAATAAGTCACTGTGATCCATTTGTAACTGTGTGGATCCTACACACACACACACACACACACACACACACACACACATACACCTACTCCTTCATCACCGCCAGAATCCCACGTTCTCATTATGCAAGACGATATCAGAGCCGTGACCTGTAATTGCCAGGAACCAGGTCGTTAAGGCCCTTGTAAACCCCGATAACAAGCGAGGGAATTGCTTCTCCCAAGCCGGTTATCGGAGAACGGATAATGATAACTAATAACCCAGTGTTAGGTGAGTTAAGTTATTTTGTTAGCTGTTAACTCTTAGTGTTGTTAGTATAGTTATCATTGTCTGCCTCGGTATGTAGTACGTTCTGAAGTTAGCAGTAATCTGTAGCGGAGTGTTGGTGGTGTAGTGGGGTGTAGATTGTATAAAGAAGTGAAGATGGTGTAGTGTAGTGTAGATGGTGGAGTGGGGTGTAGGTAGTGCTAGGTAGCCATATTATTGTTGGGCTTCATTGAATGGTTGTGTGAGAAGTGTAGTGAGTTATTAAAGTAAACTTCCTTAAAGTGGTCGTGTGTGTGTGTGTGTGAGTAATAATAATAATAATAAACGGTTTATTAATAGAGTTGCAGCCGGCAGCTGAAAATATACAAACTTACCTGTGATTTAGACATAATGATATGCGTTCAATACATTTACAGGGCTGCACAGAACATAAATCAGGAGTTGTTTATTATTTTAACACTAGATGGGATGGTGCTATTCTTATATCTGTCAGTGTGGGCTCTTATGGGCTGAATTTTGTTGTAGTGGTGGACTGGGCGAGGTGGGCGGGGACTGCAGATGGTATTAGGTGGCGATGAACAAACCTTGCTAGTGCTTGGTGGTGGAGGTCACTGAGGGATGGTATTTCCAGGGTGGAGAGAGCGTTGGTGTAGCCGGAGTAGTCTGCGCCGAGCATGATTCTGCAGGCCCTTTTTTGTACCTTCTCTAGCTGACGTTGTTTGGTAGAGTTGCGTGTGTGTGTGTGTGTGTGTGTGTGTGTGTGTGTGTGTGTGTGTGCAACTAGTTCACTTAGGCAATGTTACAGTTGATATATTTAATAATGTTGATAGTTTCGTCGTAAGAAACTTACCTTCCCTGTAACGATGTGGGTGACGACAGTAAAGTTATAAGCTTATACAGTATTAATAGCAGTTGCATCTTACAAGCAGCTTAATATTCATCAAAGTGAGGGACAAGGTGGATTTCGTGTATCCAGCTTGCATAGAGCAACGAGGTGGGCAATGACTATTGATACATAATATCCTCTGTAACTATCCGCTTTCATACCTCTTAGAAACGTTTACTCCTAGTGAAACCAGATGGACATTGCACCTCCACACCAAGGATCATCTCAGCTATCCACCTCCACCCAAGATATATTATCCACCTAGCCCCCTTACGAGGGAGGGGGGCACACAAAAGGGCTAGGTGGATGTCTATCTTGAGTGGAGCAGCAGCAGAGGGTTTAGGTGTCCCTTGGGATGGTGAAGGAGTGAGGTCGTCCAATAGCCACGTCAGGAGCCGATATCGAGGCAGTAGGAGGAGGCTGGGTGCTGGACCACCTCAGAATGACCGTTTTTCGTCCACCTCTTCTCTGGGGGAGCCTCTCTCTTCTGGCGCTGTTAATGCATGTCTTTATATTTTTATTAATTTATTTGTTTATTTATTTGTTCTTTCGGGGAATGGTTCATGAAGGTATACTTGTGGCTGACCTTTCAAAAAAAAATGTTCCTTATATTTTTGTTTTGTCTCTGGGTTATTGGTGCTAATTTTTAAAGAATATTTTTTTTTTGGTCGAGCACATTTTTTCTCTCTCTTTACTCCTCTCCTTCGATCGTCTTTTATTTATACTATACTGTGTTTTAACCCTTTTAATCAGTCTTATTTTTGTAGCCCCTTCGATTGTCTCATATTTTACTATTTTCATTATTTCTTCTTCAAGTAAAAAAAAATAATGAAAACGAAATTCTAAGCCTAATATGAAAATTTTTGTGAGTTTATCTTGAAATCAAATTATTTTCTGTAAAGATCAGAACGATTTTTGCAAAATAAATTAATACGACAAAGCAAATCAATATTAATGATTACGTGATATATGAATAAATTACAGAATATCAATCAATCATTCAATCAGTTAAGCATAATCCCTCTGCCTTTGATCTTATACCTTGCAATCACACACTCAAAACATTACTTAATTACCTTTGACTCGCTAGCAAGACTCGGTCAAACATGTGCACGTCTTCAGAGCTTCAGAGAGAGTAGCATCATCCCTCAGCTAGAGGTTGTGTGTTTGAGGTTGTGTGTTTGAGGCTGTGTGTTTGAGGTTGTGTGTTTGAGGTTGTGTGTTTGAGGTTGTGTGTTTGAGGTTGTGTGTTTGAGGTTGTGTATTTGAGGTTGTATGTTTGAGTTTGAGGTTGTGTGTTTGAGGTTGTGTGTTTGAGGTTGTGTGTTTGAGGTTGTGTGTTTGAGGTTGGTTGTGTGTTTGAGGTTGTGTGTTTGAGGTGTGTAGTGTTTGGAGGGTTGTGTGTGTTTGAGGTTGTGTGTTTGAGGTTGTGTGTTTGAGGTTGTGTGTTTGAGGTTGTGTGTTTGAGGTTGTGTATTTGAGGTTGTGTGTTTGAGGTTGTGTATTTGAGGTTGTGTGTTTGAGGTTGTGTGTTTGAGGTTGTGTGTTTGAGGTTGTGTGTTTGAGGTTGTGTATTTGAGGTTGTGTGGATTCATCAAGCGAGTCTACGATATGATGACTAAACGCTTACTAACCCATTCAAGTTAGTTGTTTCACACACACACACACACACACACACACACACTTTGCCGAAATAGGTCACCTAAAATGCACTAGTTTACCCTGTATATAACATTCTCTTAATCATTTGGGATAAGTCATGAGGATTGACGTGTGGTAAGTCAAGAGATACGAGTTCAGAGTCTTAAAGAGCGGAAGATCTTTATGTTACCTCTGTGAAGGGATAAGAGAAACCGTCTCGTAATACCAGAGTCTCAGTGCAACTTCAACGCCATTTTGATTGGCCTGTACTGTTATTTGAATGCGCTCGTTTGATGCGTTCTCAAATCATCAGTAAGGTGACGTTTTCACTTCTCCAGTTAGATGCGTTCTGAGTATCTTCAGTTTAATCTCGACGTCTATAGTTCAATGTATTATCATATTTATAGTTAGATACGTTCTCACATCCTTAAGCTGGATGCGTTCTCAAAATTTTTGTGTTGACGCTTCTTCACACGGACAGTTAAAGGTAGAAATAGAACGTGCGACCCCCTGAGAATATACACACAGATCCACACACACACACACGATCAACAGCGCCTCTGAGTAGAACCAGCCAGCTTCCCCTTGTCATAGTAAATGGCACAATGTTTGCCATGCATGGAAATGATGGTATCTGTAAGTAAGAATCCATACGCACGACCTAACGTCAGCACTGATACAGAGGTCGAGGAAGAACCCCACCAGTGGTACAGATATATGCCATATAAAGATGGTGGGAGGCAGTGCCAGCAATATCACGGGATAATCGTAGTACTACGGGAGGAGAAAGGTGCTGTACTAAAGTGTGAGGTTGCAGTAGGGTAAAATATGAGATGGAGAAATAGTTCTAGCAATATAACGAGGAAATATTCAGCTAAGAGATCGCAGTACTTGGAGAAGAAGATGATGACGATGACGATGATGATGATGATGATGATGATGATGATGATGATGATGATGATGATGATAACGAGGAGGAGAAAGGTGTTGTGCTGGAGCGTGTGAGATGAAAATCACAAAAGGAAATGGCATTAAGTGTCAAAAACTTCGAGACAAAACTAATTCAAGAAAAATAAACAATCCAATAATCATAAACAATAAAATCCCTAAAGTACTGGAAAATTTCCCTTCAATACCCCTAAAATTCCCCGTCTCTTAAAGATTTCCCCCACCGTAGCCTGTAACTTCTTCCCCACCACTGCCTTCTGCTAAGTTTGTTGTCGTCAGTAGTGGAGCAGCCCCGGGGTAGGGGGGTTGGGGGGGGAGGAACTGGCTGAGGCAGGGTTGGGGGGGGAGGGGAATGGCTGAGGCAGGGGAAGTTAGGGGGGAACTGGCTGAGGTAGAGAGTATAGCGGGGGGGGGGCTGGCTAAGGCAGGGGAGGGTAGGAGGAATGGAATAGAGGAGAAGGTAGACCTGGAAAAATGGTTGAACTGTATAGTCTTCTTCGTCATTTCTCTCTCCCTTTTTTGCTTATCTCTTCTTTTTTTTCACTCTTTTCTTCTTTTTTTATTTTCTTTCACACTTCTCTTCTCTTCTCTTCTCTTCTCTTCTCTCTCTCCACCCCCGCAGGCCATAGTGACCCAGCCAACTTAATCCAATTATCTACCTGGTTGTAGATCCATCCATTATTTACGGTACCTCGGGTTGGAGAGCTGGGACTGCCCGGGTCATCTCCCTGTATTGTGTCCATCAGCCAGTTGGGCCACAGATTCTTATCCCGGGTACCTGAAGTGTTTGTATGTGTGTGTATCTGTTTGTATGTCTGAATGCCTGTACAATTTGTTTGGGGGGATCCATTTGTATATCTTTCAATCTGTGTGTGTGTGTGTGTGTGTGTGTGTGTGTGTGTGTGTGTGTGTGTGTGTGTGTGTGTTATTACTTTCAGGTTTTTTATTTGTGTTTTTTCTAAAATATTTTGTCAGTTGTATGTACTGTATGTCCGCTTGAATGTCAGTCTGTTGGTTTGTAATGCCCCCCCCCCACAGAAAGCGACTCACTCATCAGTGTTTGAGACTTGAGGACATTCTTGCTGTTTATCCCAAATTTGCTAGCCCACACTGATTAGTCTTCAATTAGAATATGACTCCAATGTATGTGATCCACTGACCCATATATGCTACTGGTGAATGTGATGTATTTCCTTCTTTGTGTACGAACCTCTGTCCTGCGTGGCAGTGAACAGTGGCATTACCCACATGAATCTGACCTATATATAGTGTCAATGAATATGATGCATTCTTTGTGTACGAACCTCTGTCCTGTATGGCAGTGAAAAGTGACATTACCCACATGAATCTGACCGACGTATATGTATGTATGTGTGCGTGTGTGCATGTATATGTGCGTGTACGTGTATATGTGTATGTATATACGTATATGTATGTATATGTGTGTGTGCGTGTTTACATATATGTATATGTACTGTCAATGAATATGATGCAACTCTTTGTGTACGAACCTCTGTCCTGCATGGCAGTGAACAGTGACATTATCCATTTGAATCTGACCTCTATACATTTATAGTTGTTAATGAATATGATGTATTTCTTTGTGTGTGAACCTCTGTCCTGCGTGACAGTGAGAAGTGATACCACCCTCAGTGTCAAGACCTGACTGAATTACTCAGAATAGGCAAACTGTACTACAAGCTCTGCCAATAAATTTGTTAAACTAAAAAATAAGTGTTTGAGAACTGTTAGTTGTTATTGTTGTTATAATTGTTTTACTTGTCATTGCTTTTTCCATCAATTCTTTCCTCGTTGCGTCTTTGTTGTCTTTGTCTATGTTTAGCTATGGTTTTATTCTGCATTTGTCTGACAAGAAGAAAAGTTGCATATTTATTGAGAAAGTGTTTATTATTATTATTATTATTAATAATAATAATAATAATAATAATATTATTATTATTATTATTATTATTATTATTATTATTATTATTATTATTATTATTATTATTATTATTATTATTATTATTATTATTATGACGCCGATAAATTTATTTGGGAATACTCGTAATCTCGACACCATTAACTAATGGCCGTAAAACTTTCATCATTTACTCTTGATATGTTTTATATCGCGAAATGAAACTTCAACATTGCAAACCATTATGATGTTTAATCCCAGTTGATCACACTAACGTCAGAGTTAATCAAGTTTATCTCCTGGAAAATTCCTGACCATTTATGGGTCTCAAACGACCGCTTAATATCTTCGTCACGAAGAACATTAAAATCTGCTGAGAAGATAAACATACGACTCTCATGCTGCAGTTATCGTTCGTCTTCATAGAAAACGGATCATCGCCCGCACTCAGACAGGCAATAAATCCTGGACATCAAAGAGAGTGTCTCCAGTTCTCCCTCCTTCCATCTCCCTCATCCTCCTGGCTGACTGCTTCAGGAAATGTCACCAAGATCTTCATCTAAATCTAGCCAGGCTTCTATAATCACCTGTTGTTTACTGTGAAGCCCTCTCTTTCTGGGGCATTTAATAAATTAAAGGTAATGTGTACCTGTACTCTTCTCGTGTACAGTCAGAGGCAGTAATTGGGACCCCCCAGTAGCCGGAGCCACAACCAATGCAGGGCGATATTGACACTACGCAACAGTGCCAGCCACGAGTGTTCCAAAAGTACCCATCAACGTTTAGACAGGGGGAAGGGTTTGTCCGATCGCCATGCCTTCACTATTTGAGGCTCTGGCTAATGGGGGCGGGGGGGGGGGCTGGGGTAGTTATATCTACGCTTGACTGTACATGATTATGTGGGGTAATCATGTACTATATAATGATCTTGAGTGGCACTTTTGTTGATATCATTATGAACTTTCTGTAACTACAACAAAATGATGATGCAGAATCCAAATATTGTGTACCTTATTTTGTATCACTTAACTGGTGATAAGTGGACGTACATTTATAGGTAATTTTGATATTATTTTAGACTTAATGGTGTACATGTCTCCAGTCAACTAGGTACTGTACCGTAGGTGTAAACTTGCATCACCAGTTACCAGAACCTTTTAAGAACCGAGCCCCTGATTTTTTATTAATTAAAAGTAAATCACCCGATAACCTCAGATATAAGAGATTTATTACGAATAACTGACCAGTGAGTACAGTACATTAAGGATCACCGAAAGGAAGAAAACATCCACCAGCCAGGTCAGGAAAATGAACATTTGACTAATAAACACAAAATAAAAACGTGGGTGAATAGAAGAAGAATTATTGAAATGCCAATATATTGTGTGTTTTCCCACACTACCATCCCACAATGTCTGTGTGGTCTAACTTAATAAACGTCCACCTCAGACAAGACTAATTACTGGAGGTTTCTTCACACTATTAAGGTCAAGCTCTTTCTTACCTGTGTGTGATAATACTGACAAATGACTTTTAAACCTCCAACACACAACAGCCACACGCAACTTTACGCTGGTGTGTGTGTGTGTGTGTGTGTGTGTGTGTGTGTGTGTGTGTGTGTAGCTCAGCGCTTCTGTGTGTTCATCTCTTGGCTCACGTGACGCTGGACCAAGTTTACAAGACGCCAGGCACGAAAGAACCAATATTTGGGTCTCGCTCATAAAGTTAGTTCGTCGAGAACCAGCTTGTCGTGGCCGCCTCTCCGCACCAAACTTGCCGCTTGTATTGACAACTTTTGAAGTCCTTCCCTGGCCTAAAGAAGCCAGGGTCCAGAGTCTCAAAGATTCGTACGCTAAATATCTCTCGTAGCAGTTAAGTAAGAACTGATCTCTCTTATTAAAGTTACGACACAAAGATGGATTTTCAAGGGGTTGTAGGTCAAAATATTCCTCGTAACTGAAAACGTAAGACTTCATCTACCTCGCTCACTTTAATCTAAAGTACTGTAGTAACTCCAAAAATGACGTCAGAACTGTACTGAGACTTTGCCTTAATTTCACGTAGTCACCGAAACCAGTCAAGGAACAAAATTAACCTAAAAAATATCTGTGAATAGTTATTGTGGCAGAGTTTGTTAGTTTACCTGTACATGACCTACACGTTGCCCTACGGTGACACAAGGATCCAAACTACAGTATTTCGGGAACTGAGATAATAGAGGAGAGTTATGTTATTAGCGACCATCTTAGGTGTACAGCCTCATCAACCTAATACATCGTCCTGTAGTGAGGAGAGACAAGGAGAAGAATTGTTTTTCATTGGTTTTCACAAATGTGTTTATGGTGTTGTGATGTACTTGTAACTATAACGCTGAGGATAAAGAATGTAAATAAAGTTAGATATAGATATAGATAGTGTAATACTGTTGATAAAGGCAATATTAAAAGACACAAATTACTTTCATATAAGAATTATAAACTGCAGTGTAGTAAATAACAATATCTTAATTACTACAGTCTGTCTCTGTATGAATATATATAAGACAATAAATCACCTTGACAAATAACAATTCAGCAAAGAAACGTAGATATTAAAAATACCTCTTTAGGCCTCTCTTACCGCGGAAGGGAAAAAAAAAAAAGAATCTGGAAGTTTTCAATAAACGTCAACTTTTTCCTCGCCAGACTCTCCTATATAAGCAAATTTGGGGGAAATTCTCGACTGGTTTCCGATACTGAGGAAGCCGCATCATCCTGCTGCCTTCTGCCTAGTTGCTTGTGTTTATGATTTGATTTCATTCCGCCTTACTGAGGAAAAAAACAGTATTAAGGTAAAGATAAAAGTACAGGTACATGAACAGTTATAGATACAGTTTCGGATGTTTTAAAATGGTAAGAATACATAAATAGTATTCCTGAATAACAGTACAGGGCAGTAAAGTTTACTATTAAGGACATTTGTAATTCATAGTAGTACATAGACATTACACAAAGATGACAGTACAGTTACAGGTATTATGTAGCTTAAACAATAGATAACCGATTTAAACATTAATAAGAAACAACCGCACAGGTACAGTGATATAAAAAAAAATTAACTTACTGTCAATTTACATTATCATATCATATATTTCAGAACACTTAAAGTTAATGCATTTATTTCTACCAATAGAATAAATTGACATTATAGAGTCACATCAGCTGTTACTATACGTGAACTACTCTCAATATTAAAATTATTGTACAGTAATACCAGGTTACACCAACTAGTAGAAGGCAAAGGTACAAAAATATGTAATAACAACTTATTCACTTAGAAATTTAAAAACACATATTACATTCATTATCAACACCACTATAATGTTATGCCAATTAGTACACGTACACCAACACACATGACTCACCGTCTTATGATCAATGTACATAATCATTATTCCGACAGTATTGTACACACAGAAGGGGGAAGGATATTCACTGTTTTACATGGTCTACATCTCTCTTGACCCACAATGCATCTCTTTTCTCCCATCTATCTTCTTCTTCTTCCCGCACCTTACTTACATCTCTCTTAAGTTCTCAATCTCCCAGTCCCCTCCAGACCCCCAGACCCCTTCAGCTACCCAGACCCCCTCAGCCTCCAACTCCCTCCAGCCCCTCCAACCCCTTAGCTCCCTCCAACCACCCAGTTCCTTTCCAGCCCCTCCAACCCTCTAGTTCCCCATCCCCACATTCCCCTCCAGTCCCTCAGTCCCCTCCAGTCCCCCAGTCCCCTCCAACCCCCAGCCCCTCTCAACCCCCTATAAAAAGTAAAAGGGAAAGATCATATTTTTTTAAACTCCATTTCATAAGACGCCTTTGACCGAACCCCCCCCTCCCCTCCCTCCCCTCCCTCCCCCCCCATCACCGTTTTCTGTGTTTACTGAGCCTACAAATTTGTCCTATATCAAAACATAAGAGAGAGAAAGAGAATGGTAAAAAAAATATAAGAAAAAATTCACTCTATCTCACGTTTCGGTCCGTGGTATGTCCTCAAAGGCCGGGGAGTGAATACCTAATTTAATCTAATGATGATAACTTGAGACGTCAAAGTTTGCTACTGCCGCCTTTGACGACCAAGAAATCACAAGATATTAAAGGCTAATCTTCAAGACTTCACTCTCTAAGATCCATTCAACCTTGTTATTATCTCGAATATATTTTTTAATCTAGATTTTCTATCAGCTGAATAACATTTTTTTTTCTCCTTCGTAAGTTGAGGCCAATATCTTTATCCATTTTTATCCACCTGTTTGAGTAAATAAGTTCCCTAGATCAAGATTTGTTCCCTATTTTTATCAGTCTAAGTGTCACCTTACTCTAAGGAGCCACTGAATACAGTAAACGTTTGGAGGAAGAAAATTGTTGAGAAAAAAGTAAATTGATAAATTTTGGGTTCGTAAAGTCGCAACGCACCAGATATTTTTCATTTCCTGTCTAAAAGTTTCACCCCCTCACTGCCCTTGTTAACCACGCCTCCCACTCTCCCCTCTCCCTCCCACTCTGGCATCCCCCTCCATCCCACTGTTGCGCCCCTCTCCTGTTTCCCTTCTGGCACTCTTCTCCCTTCAACTCTGGCACCCCTCTTCCCTCCCACTCTGATGTACCTCTCCCTCCCACTCTGACGTACCTCTCCCACCGTGTCGATCCCTCCCCCCCTCCTCCCTCTCTGTTGACACACACTCACCTGTATCGACCTTTCCCTCCCTCATTTCTGATAAACACTCTCCCTCTATGTCGATCTCTCCCTCTCTCCGACCGCCCCTTCCTCCCTCCCCTCCTGTGGGCATTTACTCTCCTTTTCTGTCATTTCTTTCCTTTCCTCCGTCTCTTTCTTCATTCTACTTCCCATCTTCCTCCCCTCTTCTCTTCATCTCACTCCTCTTTCCCTATTATCTCTACCCTCGTCTCTAGTCCCCCTTCACTCTCTCCCTTCCCCTCTCTGCCCACTCTCTCTTTCTTCGACTCTTTCTCTACCTTTGACTTTCCCTCTCTCCATTTGACTCTCCCTCCTCTCCTCCTCTGACTCTCCTTCCTCCTTTGACCCTCTCTCTCTCTCTCTCTGTCTCTCCCTCTCTCCCTTTGACTCTCTCTCCCTCTGCTCCCCTCTCTCTCTCTCTCTCTCTCTCTCTCTCTCTCTCTCTCTCTCTCTCTCTCTCTCTCTCTCTCTCTCTCTCTCTCTCTCCTTGGCTCTCTCTCCTTTGACTCTCTCTTTCTCTCCCTCTGCTCTCCCTCTCCCCTTTGACTCTCTTTCTCTCTCCCTTTGCCTCTCTCCTCTGACTCAGCTCTCCCTCTCTCCTCTTGACTCTCTCCCTCTCTCCCTCTCTCCCTCTCTCCTCTTCCCTCTCTCCTTTGGCTCTCCCTCTCTCCCTCCTGACTCTCCTCTCTCCTTGGCTCCTCCCTCTCTCCTTTGGCTCTCCCTCTTCCCTTTGAGTCTCCCTCTCTCCCTTTGACTCTCCTCCTGACTCTCCCTCTCTCCCTCTCACTCCCTCTCTCCTTGACTCTCCCTCCTCTCCCTTTGGCTCTCCCTCTCTCCTGACTCTCCCAATCTCTCCTTTGACTCTCCCAATCTCTCCCTCTGACTCACCCCTCTCCTTTGACTCTCCCATCTCTCCTCGACTCTCCCTCTCTCCTTTGACTCTCCCCTGGCTCTCTCTCCCCTCTCCCTTTGACTCTCTCCTCTCCCTCTGACTCTCCCAATCTCTCCTCTGACTCTCTCTCTCTCCCTCTCCTCTCCCTTTGACTCTCTCCCTCTCTCCTCCTCTGTTCTCTCTCTCTCTCTCTCCCTCTCTCCTTTGACTCTCTCCCTCTCTCCTGGCTCTCCCTCCTCCCTCTGACTCTCTCTCTCTCTCTCTCCTCTCTCTCCCTCTCTCCTTTGACTCTTTCCCTCTCTCCCTCTGCTCTCCCAATCTCTCCTCTCTCTCTCTCTCTCTCTCTCCCTCTCTCCTTTGACTCTCTTCCTCTCTCCCTCTCACTCTGCCTTTGACTCTCCCTCTTTCTCTCCCCCTCACTCTGCCTTCATCTGGTGATCGCAGTTCATAACTCATGTCAATAACTTCCACCTACCCCTCCCTCCTCCCTCTCCTCCCTCTCCCTCCCTCTTTCCCTTCTGCCTCTATGTTTCCTCTCCATTTCTTTCTCCCTATCCCTTCCCTCTCTCTTTCCTGTTTCCTTCTTCCTTCTCCTATTCCCCCCTCTCTCTCTCTCTCTCTCTCTCCTTTCCTGTCTCCCGTCCTCCCTCTCCCACCTTTCTCCCTCTCCTGTCACAGTCTCCCCTTTTTCTCCTTACATCTCCCTTCCTTCTCCTGTTAATTTCTTCTCTCCCTTCCTCTTCCCCATTCCTTACCTATTCTGCTCTCTCTCTCTCTCTCTCTCTCTCTCTCTCTTCTCTCTCTCTCTCTCTCTCTCTCTCTCTCTCTCTCTCTCTCTCTCTCTCTCTCTCTCTCTCTCTCCTTTGCAGTGTCTTTCCTGCCTCTCTTCCACTTACCTGGAAAGATAAAGCTCTCCTCATCCTCTCTCCTCTCCCTCCTTCTCATTGGCTCTTTCCCTCTCCTCCTCCCCCTCCCTCCCTCTCACCTGCAAGGAGTCAGCTGTTCACTGTACTCTCCTCCCTCTCCCTCCCTCTCCCCAAGCTCTCCTCCCTCTCATTAGCTCTCTCCTTCATCAATGCTGCTCTCTACTTACCCTCCGTCACTGTCTCTCCTTCTTGTTTTTCTTTCTCCCATTCTTCCTCTCTTTTGTCTCTTTCCACTTTCTCTCTCCTTAGTTATATCGGTGGCTCTCTCTCTCTCTCTCTCTCTCTCTCTCTCTCTTCTCTCTCTCTCTCTATTTATCTTTTCCTCTCTGTTCTCCTCCTTCTCCTCCCCGTCTTTTCATTATCTTTGTTTTATTCTTCTTCTTCCTCTATACATAAAAAATACCTCTCTACCGACCCTTCCATCTCTTCCCCTCTCCTTCTCCCTCTCCATCTCCCTCCCCCGTCATTCTCTCTCTGACCAATCTTTCTCTTTACTCAAATTTACCTATTCCACCTCATTACTCCTCTCCCTCTCATCGTTGACCAAAACCCCTCTCCTCCCCTCCCTCTCCCCAGATTTATTCATTCCGCCTCAGTTCATAAGATTTCTACTCTGGCTTCCTCTTCCTCCTCTTCTTCCTCCTCCTCCTCCTCCCTTGTTTGTACACCTATTTCATATTCTTCTCCTTCCGTGTTTTATCAGTGTGTCCTTATCCTTCTTCGTTTATTTTTTATTTTTATTTTTTCTATTATTTTCCTTTTGTATTTTTGTGTGTGTTTATTTAGTTTATCTTATTATCTTCTCTCTCTTCTTTCACTGTTAGCTTTTGGATACTCTCTCTCTCTCTCTCTCTCTCTCTCTCTCTCTCTCTCTCTCTCTCTCTCTCTCTCTCTCTCTCTCTCTCTCTCTCTCTCTCTCTCTCTCTCTCTCTCTCTCTCTCCTTTTTAGTCCACCTCCTTCACTCTCCTCATTCCCCTCTCTCTCTTTCATCCTCTTTTATTTCACCTCCTTCATTCTCTCCTCATTCTTCTTTCTCTATCTCTCTCTCTCCCACCTTCTCAGTCGACTTCCCTTACTCTCTCCTCTATCCTCTTTCCTCTTTCTCCCTTTTTAGTCCACCTCTTTCACTCTCTCATCATTCCTCTGTCTCTCTCTCTCTCTCCCACTTCTCAGTCCACTTCCCTCACTATCTTCTCTCTCATCCTTCCTCTCCCACTTTCCGTCCCTCACTGTTTTCATCTCCCCTCACTGCACTCCCCCTCTCTCCTATCTCCCCATTCGACCTGGCTCCGCCTCTCCATCCTCCCTCACTGCACCTCCTCTCCACACCCCTTCTCTCACCGCATCTCCCCTCTCCCCACCCTCTCTCACTGCACCTTCTCTCTCTCCCTCTCTCTCCCCTCTTCCCGTCCCAGGTTCTTTTCCCAACGCACTTCAACACGCACTCACTTACAGCACCTCACCGCAGCCTCTAGGGGGATGAGTTTTTCCCCCCCTACGTGTTTACCGCCAGATCTTCCGACAGGGGAATTTCTCCACCAGTGAGTGTCCATTTGGCCAGGAAGTCTGCCGGGCCGCTTATAATATGTTGTTGTTGGTTGTCTGTTCTTAGTTTGTTTAGTTTAAGTTGCGTCAATTTAAGTAAAGAGATAAAACTTTAGGTCTTTTAACTCCCAGGATCATTAATTACAGTTGTAGTATTCATAGTTATGTGTTTTACCTGCTAGGGTGATCAAGCGGTGTTATTTAGTTTTAGTCATTGAACTGATTAAGTTATTAACAAAAGCGACTTAAATTTATGTGATTTAACTACCGAGGTTATGAAGCACCTCTCACTAGGTCTTACTTTCTGAAAACTATTAACCATTAAAACATAACATTTATTCTATTGTGTGCTGTGTGCTCCCTACCGCCTACCTGACCAGGGGGAAAGTTGGGGGAAAAATGGACTAGGGTGAGGAGGAAAATAGAGGGGATAAAAAGAAATAAAAGAAAGGTAGAGTGAGAGAGTGACTATATGATCAGTTTAGGGAATTTTAGGGGAATACGAGGAAAATAATCTGCGATGGATAACAATAATAATAATAATAATAATAATAATAATAATAATAATAATAATAATAATAATAATAATAATAATAATAATAACCATGATATAAAAACGAAAGAAAAACAACAATAAGAACAGCTATAATAACGAAGAGAACTTAACCCAGAATTGCATCCATAATAGAAACATCAACACAGACGAAGACCGAATTAACGAATTCCAAACAAGAAACACTAGAGGAAAATGTGTGAACAAATAGACATATGAAGGAAAGAAGAAAGAAAGTAGAAGGAAGTAAGGGGAGAAAGAGAGAGAGAGAGACTGGGGCGATTAGTTAGGGTTATGTAGGTAGATAAAATATATAAAAATATTAGTAGATGAAAATAAGGAAAGGGGAATAAATGTGGGAGAAGAAGGAAGGGGGAATAAATGTGGGAGAAGAAGGAAAAGGGAATAAATGTGGGAGAAGAAGGAAAGGGGAATAAATGTGGGAGAAGAAGGAAAAGGGAATAAATGTGGGAGAAGAAGGAAAGGGGAATAAATGTGGGAGAAGAAGGAAAAGGGAATAAATGTGGGAGAAGAAGGAAAGGGGAATAAATGTGGGAGAAGAAGGAAAAGGGAATAAATGTGGGAGAAGAAGGAAAGGGGAATAAATGTGGGAGAAGAAGGAAAAGGGAATAAATGTGGGAGAAGAAGGAAAGGGGAATAAATGTGGGAGAATAAGGACGGGGGAATAAATGTGGAAGAAAAAAGTCAACATAAAATAAAAACAAATCTATAAATAACGTATTAAATTAATATACTATGAAGGTAAAAATTCATATACAGATAAATTAGAACAAAATGAAAGACCAACTGTATTTACATATTTATACTGTATATGTGTGAAACGATTGGACAAAAACAGATTGAAATGACACAAGGCTAGAGAATAATAACGAAGAGTTGAAAAGGTGTAAAAGAAATAAGGCGACACGTACTGGGGCGAGAGGGAGGAGGCAAAGGGAAGACAGGGAGGGAAGGGGTGGAGGGTTTGACACTCTAATGACCCGAGTGAGGGGCGAGGCGATGGTCAGGGATTACTATTATTATTATCATGACTCGCCCACAGGGTAAAAAGTGGCCTCGTATTTAGGGGATTTACGGTCGGGTATTTAGGGGATCCAGGGGAGATTTATGTCTCTATGAGTAGGATTTTACTTGGGGATTAAGTTATCAAACAAGCAAAAGGCAAATATTTCACAGTTGAATTATCACATAGTAATTATTGTATTGTTTGAAGTCTTCGTTCATTCTGCGTTACAGATACTTTAGATTTGTGTGGTGTTATTCTCTTATTATTATTATTATTATTATTATTAAAATGTTAACATTATGGTAAATTTTACTTCTGAGGTCAACGCCACCCACCTTTGGTTTAGTGTTTAGTGGACAAAAAAATCTCCAAAAAGGTCGTAATATAATATTAGCATAAATCTCATTAAAAAGGAGAAACACACACACACACACACACACACACACACACACACACACTCGACAAATATATTGATGACCAGACTCAAGTCGATCACAACCTTAAAATAAAATACTTAATCATAAAGTACATTCATGTATGATCATAAATATATTGATCAACCTTTCCTAAACGTCGCAAGAATAATACGGATGATAGATAATGGAAGTAAACTAACATAATTAAACAGTAATATTAAAATGAAAAACTGCAAGTCATCGTGAGTCACCTGATAGAATAAAGCATTAGACTATTATGTTGTATTTCGTTAATTTTAGGAATAAAGAATATTCTAATAGGTAAAATAAGAAAATGTTAATTAAAGTGTCAATAATAATGTTTTATGGTAATAGGAGCAAGAGTGATAGGCTCATACAGGCCTACTACGTTAATGGTCGCAGGTATGGTAATATATCTTAGTTAAAAACCCATTAAGGACTCACCTGACATGTTAATTACCTCCACAAGAACAGGTGTTAACCCAACAAGCGCTATTACATCACTGACTTAACCAACGAAGACAATTTCCATTACAGGATTCTGCTAACTACCCCGTTCAATTACTTATTATTAATCCTTATGTAAAAATAACTATTAAAACCCAGGATAATATTTTTTTAATCGGACATCAAAAGACGAATATTGCATGACTTCATAAATTTAATTATATTGCTTCTAGGTCCACTTAAACATTCTGTGTATTTCTATGTATAATAAAACAATTTTTTTATCCACTACGGGAAGATTCAATTACATCCAGACGTTAAAAAGGTTCTTAAGGTGAGGAGGGGTAAGGGTGGAAGTACAGTGTCACCAGTAACTACCGTATCGAGCGATCATCGTCAAGGATGGTTACTCACTTACCCGTGTCTAAAGATGCTTCGTCTACGGTCAACAGAGATAATAGTGTAATAATAATAATAATAATTAACGGTTTATTGAAAGAACTTGGCAGCCAGAAGGCTGAAAATATACAGTTACATATTTGGGGAATGGGTTTCGAATTACAAATAATATACAAGTAACATAAGTGATATAAATAAGATATATAATAACTAGATGGGGAAAAGCTCAAACTACAGTGCATTTCAACATAGTGAAAGTGCAAGGAGTAGTGTTTACTGGGAGTGAATACACTGGTCTATTACAAGTTATTGATAATTTTTACAATGGTTGGGACTGGGCTGTTCTTATAGCGATCAGTTCGTGCACGTATGGGCTGGATGCGGTTGTGGTGTCGAACAGCAATTCTCGGGCTAGGGATCTCAGGTGGTAGTAGGAGCCGGTGTGTGTGTGTGTGTGTGTGTGTGTGTGTGTGTGTGTGTGTGTGTGTGTGTGTGTGTGTGCTGTTATACTTTTTCAATACGATATGCGAATTTTTTTCCTCAAAAATCTACTGCTATCATTTCTCAACCTCCATGTAACGTGTACTTGTACTGTACCTGTACACTTTGCTTCTGGAGACTGTTTATTTCCCGTGCTGTACTGTAATTACTACTGTGTACATATGCTATACCTTTTCAGTGACGTTTAACTATTTTTGTTATTCTAAACCACGCCACCTATATGTACCCATCACACAATTGCTGTACCTCTGTGTATCATGTGTAGAAGTCACAGGTGTCGAGAATTTGTCCTTCGCTGTATATTTGTAACTATCAATATATATGTTTTCAATATGAATAATGTTTATCTTCTGTTATTAATAAAATGTGATCTCTAAATGAAGTGAAACCTTAGCGCGGGCGGGAAGGTGGTCAGGGTAGTCTGACCGTCATCCTTGTAATTGATGACACGCTGGGTGTCCTACAAGGGTTTAAATATTATTATATTATTTATGTTTTCCCATGTGTGTGTTCGAAACTTGACTGATATGAGTTTGCTCTCCATCACATTATCTTATATAGTAAATCTACGAGTTTCCTTTTACCAACCTTTAGAGCGGTGTTTCTTCTATAGAGGCAACGTATTTGGTACTCTCTCTCTCTTGGTCTAAACACGGACACCCTGTTAGGAATTCCTCAGTCACTTCTCGCACTAAGTGTAAAGAAAATCGTTGTAATTTACATAGTAAAGAGAGGGTGGCGGTGCTAGGCTGGACATCTTGCTCCTCGGGTCCAAATTCTCAAAGATCGGTACGATAATTCCCATTTTCCGTGTTTATGGATAGGATAACACCTGTATGTACTACATTAGTGTCTCAGTGTAGTTTCGACGTCATTCTGGGAACCACAGCTCAAACACGCCAGTACAGAGCTTCCTTGCACACCCACGGGTTCACTGGGAATTCAAGTGTGGTCAGCTGGGGAGGAACGAGGGACTACTGGCAGACCTCCTCAATCTTCCTCCGCAACTTTAAATCCTAAGTCAGAAATAGGACTTATGTTACAACAGGGACATTTCTTTTCTCCCACCATCCCCGAAGTCTCACGGCAGGGGAAAAAATAGGGGCGACTGGCGATGAAGGGAAAGAAATTTTCTCATGAATGAAAAGCAGCAGCGAGAGTGGCCCAGAGGTAAGTCCCGGGCTATTACCAGTTAAGCCTATTTTAGGTAGAATTTCTGAGGTATTACGGGCTGATGGAGACTTTAAACAGGGGGAGAGGGAGGAGGGAGAAAGGGATGGGGAATGGTGGCGGGGAGGATAGGGTTTCGCTAAGATGGAAAGTGGATTAGTTTATTGCGTATAGATAGGTAGGGATGAAGATGAATGGGTAAAGAGATAGACAAATAGAAAATGAGTAGAGAGAGAAAAATTACGTTTTAGTGAAGTTAGATTAATTTTCTACTCTAAAAACCTACGTTACATAAAGAAGTAATATGAAACTTATGAAACTCATAGCAGTTAAATATCACCTTATAAAGTTAATCAACATTAGATTAAGAGTAAGGTTTCCCAGAAAAAAACAGATTTGATACAACGAGTGTGTGTGGGATGAGAGATTCATACGTAGGTTAAGCCAGTCCGGAGTATCTCCCTCTATTCATCCTTCTCTGCTTGTTTCTTCTTCTCTCTTAAGTCAGGATATGAATAAAAAAGATGGAAAGAATATTCACATAAAGCTTGAAATACAGTGTTAAGGATAGAAATAAAACTCTGAGAAGGATATGAAACACTTTGGCTGTTAGAGCATCTTTGTAGGTATACAACAAAGTTGGACATTAACTGTGTGCGTGTGCATGTTGAGGGTGTCGGGGCTGAAGGGATGGGAGAGGGTTACTTGTGTTACCAAATAGAGCGTCAATGACTCCTGATGAATGGCTGGTGACTCTCTACAGACAGACGGATAGATCGACAGCGATATATAAACAGGGTGAGAGGGTGAGGGAGGAGGTGAGGGGATGAGGGAGGGATGAGAGAGGGGAGGTGAGAGGGTGAGGGAGGGGGTGAGGGTATGAGAGAGGGATGAGAGAGAGGGAGGTGAGGAAGGTGAGGGGAGTGAGGGGATGAGAGAGGGATGAGAGAGGGAGGAGTGGAGAGGGTGAGGAGGAGGTGAGGGATGAGGGAGGATGAGAGAGAGGGAGGTGAGAGTGAGGGAGGAGGTGAGGGGATGAGGGAGGGATGAGAGAGGATGAGAGAGGAGGAGTGAGGAGAGGTGAGGGAGGGGTGAGGGTATGAGAGAGGGATGAGAGAGGGAGGAGTGAGAGGGTGAGGGGGGTGGGGGATGAGGAGGATGAGAGGGAGGAGTGAGAGGGTGAGGAGGGGGTGAGGGGGTATGAGAGGGATGAGAGGGAGGAGTGAGAGGGTGAGGGAGGGGGTGAGGGGGTATGAGAGGGATGAGAGGGGAGGTGAGAGGGTGAGGGAGGAGGTGAGGGATGGGGGAGGGATGAAGGAGGAGTGAGAGGGGTGAGGGAGGAGGTGAGGGGATGAGGGAGGGATGAGAGAGGGAGGAGTGAGAGGGTGAGGGAGGGGTGAGGGGGTGAGAGAGGATGAGAGAGGGAGGTGAGAGGGGGTGAGGGAGGAGGTGAGGGGGGATGAGAGAGGGATGAGAGAGAGGGGGAGGGTGAGGAGGAGGAGGTGAGGGGGGGGATGGGGAGGGATGAGAGAGGGAGGTGAGGAGGAGGGTGAGGGGAGGGGTGAGGGTGTGAGAGGGATGAGAGGGAGGGTGAGAGGGTGAGGGAGGAGGGTGAGGTATGAGAGGGATGAGAGAGGGAGGAGTGAGGAGGGTGAGGGGAGGGAGGGGAGGTATGAGAGGGAGGTGAGGAGGGGTGAGGAGGAGGTGAGGGGAGGGTGAGGGTATGAGGAAGGATGAGAGAGGAGGAGTGAGGAGGTGAGGAGGGTGAGGGGGTATAGAGAGGGAGGTGAGAGGGTGAGGGAGGGGGATGAGAGAGAGGGAGGAGTGAGAGGAGGTGAGGGAGGGGTGGGGTATGAGAGAGGATGAGAGAGGGGAGGAGTGAGAGGGTGAGGGAGGGGTGAGAGAGTGATGGGGGGGGGAGAGGGGTGAGGAGGGGTCCTCACTTACCAACCTGATCCTGGTCCGTGAGTCTTGGCACCATCCTCAGCCTATCCCTCACATATATCCCACCGAGGCTATTAAACCAAGGTCAACAAGTCACTCCATCTCCCATAATTGTGTACTGTAACGTTACATGTAGTTATAATTTACCTATATAAGCTGCACTTATTTAAACACATAGCAAGAACTGAAATGCATTGTTTTTTTCTTTTAACCTTTACCTCTCTGGTGCTACATATGCAGGTATATTCTGTATCACCCAATACACTGATTGGAGTCATAACTATAGCATTTCCACGTTAACCTGGCCCGTAAGCCACGCCCCTCGTCTATACCTACAAATAGCTGATTGGTTACCCAGTCCGTTTTACCTCTCCCAGACTGTGCGTATATAAGTGCGTATTTATATCGACCTTTCTATAAATATCTAAAATTTTCCAACATCCTCTCTGAAGTGCTGATGTCTTGAAATGATTTGCATTTTGATAGTCCAGATAATTAAGATTATTTTAGATAATACAGGTCTGCTGACCAATTGTGAACACATTTAGTTTGAATTTTCTATGAACCAATCAGCGATTAGTACAGAAAGAGGGCGTGGAAAGAGTATATAGTTTATGCAAGATTAGACACTCTATTAGTATCATTTTCTATGTGAGATACTGGGATAACAAAGTGCAATATATATATAGTATATATATATATATACTGGTTTGAACCTGACCCTTCGCAGCTTAAGCCAGAAAGCTTATCGCTACTTGCTTGATAAAATAAAATTTCCTTTTCCGTCTGTCAGAACACTGCGTCGTTGGATTTCTAAGCTTAATGTGGAACCAGGGGTGTTGCATGCTGTTCTGCAGCTGTTGTACAATAAATGTGAGTCTATGGATGACCGTGAACGTCTACGTGTTTTATCTTTTGAGGAAATAAGTGACAGTGAAGGTAACCCCTGTCATGTCTACTCCTGTCACCTCACCTCACACCTACAGGCAAAGGCAGCACCTGTGATCACCTGTCCTAACTACCACCTCTCCCTGTAATCTGGCGTCAGTGGCGGTAACACTTGTCATTTGATATTTTGTGTCATAATTCCTGTCACCTAACGCCTATATGAGCGATAGGGGTTGGGTGTAAACTGGGCTGTCGGATTATGAGCCAATAGGCCTGCTGAAGTTTCCTCCATTGTTATGTTCTAATGTTCTTAACTGTTTAGTATTACATTGTCCACTGCAGGACAGGAATTATTCACTCCACGTTAGATGAATGAAAAGCGTCCATACTACATCAATTAATCTATGTAAATGTTGCCGGACCATGTAATGAGTCAAATTATATCATTGTGGTCCCAGGCTGTGTGTGCACCTCCGACTCACAGAGTAACTTAGAGCCTTCGGACTCACTCTCCGATACTCTCAGGGTTCACACCTCCCGGAAAGAGTGGATTGACAATGCTGAGTGTGCTAGTCGGAAATGTCCCCAACTGTACCTGTACATTGTGTGTGTGTGTGTGTGTGTGTGTGTGTGTGTGTGTGTGTGTGTGTGTGTGTGTGTTGCATATTTGGAAGTGTTATTAACAAAGACCTATAATAAGCAGAAAAGACAAAAGAAAATTATAAACAGGAAGACTGATAGGAGACGAAGATGAAGAGATAAAGAAAAGAAAACGAGAGATAAAAGAGACGAATGAGAGAAAAATAAAGAGAAAAAACTGAGAGAAAGAGTGACCAAGGGAAAGAAATAAAAAGAAGAAAGAAATAAAAAAACGGTAGAGAAAAAGGCAGGAAGAGGATACGATAGAGCACTGCCATGATTCACTTTAATTCACACCCCATGGGAAGAGCACCAGATTTTTAGGTTTCTATATTCCTCCTCTTCCTCTTCCTCTTCCTCTTCTAGTTCTTTCTCTTTCCATTTCTCTCCCTTCCCTCAAGCCCCTCCACCCCCCCCTCCTCCTGCACCCTTCCCGGAGAAGATTTTATGAGTAACTGTTATTGTTGGCGGGCAGAAAAAGGCAAAATTATTAACATGTTGGTTGAGCGTAGTTCAAGGAGGGAGGGAAGGAGGGAGGGAAGGAAAGAAGGAGGGAGGGGGGAGGGACGGATGGAAGGGGGGAAGAAAGAAAGAGGGAGGGAGGGAAGGAAAGAAGGAGGGAAGGAAAGAGGGAGAGAGAGAGAAGGAGAGAGGGAAGGACGGAGAAAAGAATGAAGGGAGGGAAGGAAGAAGGGAAGGAAGGAAGGAAGGAGGAAGGCGGGAGGGAAGGAAGAAGGAAGAAAGGGGAATGTAACGAGGGAAGGAAGGAAGGAAAGGAAAGGGAGAGAAGGAGGGAAGGAAGATGGGAGGGACGAAAGGAAGAAATGAAGGGAGTGAGGGAGGACGAACGATGACATAAACTTGAGGTCAAACGAACACCGAGTTTATTTACTTTAAGGCATGATAGGTTAGGTTAGGTTAGGATGGAGTTTGGTTAACTTATGGTACGTGAGGCTTAAGTTAAATAATAGATTAGGTTTGGGTAGGTTATGTTAAGGTAAGTTTAGGTAACGTTAAGTTTAGTTAGGTTTGACTTCGGATAACTCAGCTGAAGTTAATTCAGTGGTGAGGCTGATTAAGATAAATAGAATTAGATTAAGTAGGCTTAGTTAAGCCTGGGTTAGGTTAAATTTGTCTTGGTTAAGCTCGTTTAAGCTTGGTTAAGTTCAAAATTAATTTAGATTAAGCTTGGCTAAGTTAAATATTAAGTACGGTTAGGTTAGGTTAGATTAAGCTTGGTTAGGTTAGGTTATGTTAGGTTAGGTTAGGTTAGGCTAGGTTAGGTTAGATTAGGTTAGGTTAGATTAAGCTTAGTTAGGTTAAGATAGGTTAGGTTAGATTAAGCTTAGTTAGGTTAAGTTAGGTTAGGTTAGATTAAGTTAGGTTAGCTTCAGGGTCATGGTCCAGACACTATATGTCAAATATTTTTAAACATCTAATCGAGTTAATTTTTCATATATTTCCATCTCTGTTCTCAACCTATCTATTTTTATCTAATTTTCTCATCATCAACGTAATTATTTTTGTTATTTTTTTGTATCTGTCTTATTCTCTGTCAACTAATTTATCGAAATTTATATTATCCATTTATCCATATCTCCTGTTTATTCGTAAGTCTGCGTATTTATTAATTCATCCAATCACCGCCTCATTTGTTCAGTTATCCTTCTAACTGTCCAATTCTTTATCATCTTACCTATTCATTTCCATCCGTCCATCCTTTCGTCTTATCAAGCCATCCATCTCTCTACCTTTTACACATATTGATCTGTTTTAGTCCCTTACATACATACATACATACATACATACATACATACATACATACATACATACATACAGTACCACAAAAAAGACCGATCTTTGAAATTGGTCACTGGGTACATTAGACCTACTGAGCGGCCAAGACCCCCGCTCGTTGGGGTCAGCGAATCAATTGGGGAAGACATGTGTTTTCGTTTATCCTACGAGAAGAAATGAGGAAGGATGGATAAAGGAGGGCATTTACGCCTATCCTACGAAAAAGAAGGAGGGAATAGGGGGAGGGAAGGTTAGGTAGGGATGGGTCATGTACGGAGTGTGGTGACAGCACTGTGAAGGGAGAGATACGGCCCCGCCTTGTTCAGCTGTGTGGAATTCGTCCTCTGAGGGTCGTGTTGAGAGGAGGTCTTGGGTAGACTGTCGTTCACCCCCTTCCCCTCCCCATTACCCCCTCTCCTCTTCCACCATCTACACTTCCCACTCTCTCCATTACGATTCTCTCCTCTCATCTTCCATCTTCTACCCTTCCCCTCTCTCCTCTCTCTTCCACCTTCTACCTTTTGTCCCTCTCCCCCCATCCTCCCTCTGGAGATTCGTGATGCTGCTGGGGTTACATTGCATCTCTTTATGAGAATGTCCCCGAGGAAGAAGGGCGAATAAGGGGACTTAGGACACGAGAGAGAGAGAGAGAGGGGAGAGAGAGAGAGAGAGAGAGAGAGAGAGAGAGAGAGAGAGAGAGAGAGAGAGAGGGAGAGAGGGAGAGAAAGAGAGAAGCAGATAAAAAACAAGAAGAAAGAGAAAGGACAACAGATAAAAAATATTATAAAACAGATAAAGACAGAGACTAGGACATTAAAACAAAGAGAGACAAAGAGATACAATGCACATGTAGCAAAAACAAAACAATTGTCAACCTTCCCTTCTTCATCTCCCCTCTCCTGTCCCCCTCCCTTCCACCTTCCCCCCTCCCCCAACCCCAGAGGAGCTCTCACATCAACACATTAGGTGAAGGGAGGTGATACAATATTGCTAAGGGCACTACACACACACACACACACACACACACACACACACACACACACACACACACACACACACACACACACACACACACACACACACACACACACACACACACACACACACACCGTAGAAAATCTCTGCTCCACTACTCCCCCAAGACGCTGAACACTGATGCATCCCCTTAAGTAACTAAAGGACAAATTGACAGAGAGAGAGATGGGGAAGGCAATAACATTAAACGCCTAAAACCTAGGAATAAATCCCCCCGGTGTGTAGGCCTAGCTGGCTCCAATATGTGAACGAGGGAGGCCTACTGGGACTGTTCTACCTGCTTACCCACCTACCCTTGTTACCGTCTTTCCTCACAGATGTCAGCCCCCTATCAACTATTTCATAATCTCCTTCGTTTCCATCTAATTTTCGGTTCGTCTCATGATTAGACAATCCAGCTTATTTCACCTGATAATTAAACACCTGACGCTAAACTTATCTAATATAACCTAATGTTAACCTGACCTGACATAACATAACATAACATTATTCCAATGATAACTTAACCTAACTAACTTAATTTAATCAAATTTAAACTAAACTGGTTTAGCATAATCTAACGCTAACATAATCTAACCTAACATAACGTAGCCAAACGCTAGCCCAGCCTACCGTAAGCTAACCAACCTAACCTAAACTAATCTAACCCTGCAGCACAAACTTCACGCCGCTCGTGCTTATTTTTGTTTGTTTGTTTCTGAAGCATCTGAATTTTGTATGGAAACAATATTAAATCTTCTTTTAATCCGTGCAAGTTACTGTATGGTAGCTGGTGTTCATGTGGCCTTCGTCTGGTCGATGTCTTTGGCGAGTTTGACTTGCTACCACTACACTATATGAACACACTACCGACGTCAAGTTGATACGAAATCACTCGAAAATTGTTGCCAGCTACACCAGACAATCAAATGGCGCACCACCACAATTCATCACCGGGAAGAAGAAAACATGAATAATATTGAAGTCACAAAAGGCATTTGAAAGGTGGTCCATTATTTTAGGACCAACATATAATCTTAAATGAGGCGAGTGTTACACCAGAATTAAAAGACAAGTTTAATTTATTTCCTTCCCTTATAAAAATAATATTTTGGTTTTTTTACATTCAGAATATAATTTAAGGTTTAGACAGCTAGTATATACCATACAGTAAAGGTGGATGAACACCCTCACTGTCTCAGCCCTCACTCATCAACACACACACACACAAATATTCACACACGTACAGGTACAGTTGGGGACATTTCCGACTAGTACACTCAGCATTGTCAGTCCACTCTTTCCGGGAGGTGTGAACCCTGAGAGTATCGGAGCACGAATCCGAAGGCTCTAAGTTACTCTGTGAGCCGTGAGGTGCACACAGTAGCCTGGGACCACAATGATATACTGTAATTTGACTCATTACATGGTCCGGTAACGTTTACATAGATTAATTGATGTAGTATGGACGCTTTTCATTCATCTAACGTGGAGTGAATAATTCCTGTCCTGCAGTGGACAATGTAATACTAAACAGTTAAGAACATAAGAACATAACAATGGAGGAAACTTCAGCGGACCTATTGGCTCATACTAGGCAGTCCCATTTCCACCCAACCACTATCGCTCATATATCAGTCCGTCGCTGGTTCTGGCAAACATCACAAGTCCTCTTCTGTTTCTATATTTTCCACCTTTAATTTCAGACTCAAAGTTTCTTAGGGTTCCCTCAAATGTACTAGTAATCATTTCGTAGTACAATCTACGCGTTTGCACAAACTGCTGACAAGAGTGCAATTTTCCGCGGTCTGTGTCCCTGTTCGGGCGCCAATTGTCATGGTTTTGGTTTTCGGTGGTAGTATGAGTGGATTATATTATATAAAGATAATGATATGTCGTATTTCTTATTTCTTACCGTAGAGTTCGATACCTTCACACTGGTTACTTACAGGAGGTTATGGCGTATCTACGTAGAAGTTCACTCCACCACTCGACATTCCATGATTATACTTGATAAATGATGATTTAATGAATTCATTAATTTCCAACATCCATCTAAGTTATTGGTTATAATTTGTCATAACCAATCAGTCATTACCTTACATTTATTTGTCAAGCTTCCAAACAATGATTTACAATTGCATGGATATATGATTCACTCACGTTCACGCTATAATAAAATTAATCTTCTAAAAGAGGGAATTTTCAATTTGGGGACACATGTGATTACTCTACTATGGGTATGACTTAACAGAGCCTTAATTCTTCAAGTGATACATTTACTGCCAGCCTGGATTGCTTTTGTCGCAACCAGGCATCCACACGTGATATTTCCACGGGGATAACAACCTAGGTTAACACGCTTAGTCTCGTGTCGACGATGATCCACAGGACAGGGTGGTGGTGGAGGACTCTTGTGTGGTGTCCCGTTCCCTTCAGGAGGGAGGAGGTGGGCGTCTTGACTAACCCATGGCCACGGGGATACTACTTAAAATGGGGTTTTTGGGTGTGAAGCGATGAACAGTACAGCACTGTCTCACTGCCCCCCCCCCCCCTTAAGGCTGGCTAACATACCACTAATGGAAAATATATGTCCCAGTTATGCCTCGCCGGGTGCCTTATCTCTAGTAAAACAAACTTTGGAGTTGGTTGCATGGGTAAGCCTAACGCAACCCATGACACCAAGACTTCATTTGGCAGACTCCACACTCGTGTCTTCAGCTGTAGGTTGCTGAAATTATCTACAAAGTTACACGTGTATCGAGCAGTGGTCCTCCCCACTCTGCTGTATGTCAGCGAGACATGGGTCACATACAGGAGGCACCTCAAGGCACTTGAAAAGTCTCACTAACGTAGTCTACGTTCCATCCTCCGAGTTCGCCGGGAAGACAAGAGAACAAATGCCAGTATTCTTGCTGACACCAACTGTAGGAGCATCGAAGCTACCATTATCCACGAACAACGACGTTGGACTGGTCATGTTATCTAATGAATGGTAAAAGTATCGTTGTAGGAAAACTGAAAGGCTATAAAGATAGACTTAAGATAAACATGAAAAAAGTGCCAAATCGACCCCCTCACCTGGGAGACGAGCACTCCAAACCGTATCGCTTGGAGGAGAACCACGCGAGAAGGTGTCAATAGTTTCGAGTTAGTCAGACTGCATACCAAGGCAGACAAGTGCCAGCGCCGGAAAGACGTTGTCGCAGCCCCTCCTGCACTAGATATAGCCCTCCACACGTGCAACATCTGTGGACGACCCTGCCAATCCCGTATCGGCTTCTCGAGTCACCTCAGAGCTCATCAACAAAGGTGACATCCTTAATAACTCATATTACTGTATCATAGCTCGATTTCGAGTGACAGCAAAGTAGTGTGTGTGTGTGTGTGTGTGTATGTGTGTGTGTGTATGTGTGTGTGTGTGTGTGTGTGTGTGTGTGTGTGTGTGTGTGTGTGTGTGTGTGTGCGTGTGCTCGCGTGAATACGTATCTTCTAAATAATTCTATAAATTATTTCATAACATCGTTTTCCCATTATCATTTCTTTCTTTATCATTTTTTATCATTTTTCAATTCCGCTTTCCTTTCCTCTTTTTCGAAAACCTGATACGTGCTTGTATTTCGTTTCCTTGTGTAGAAAAGAAAAATATTCCCCTTTCAGTCTTCCCCTCAGAAAACTGGAGCCTCACCCAACAGTCTTCCCCTCAGAAAACTGGGAGCCTCACCCAACAGTCTTCCCCAGAAACTGGAGCCTCACCCAACAGTCTTCCCCTCAGAAAACTGGGAGCCTCGCCCAACAGTCTTCCCCTCAGAAACCTGGAGCTTCACCCAACAGTCTTCCCCTCAGAAACCTGGAGCTTCACCCAACAGTCTTCCCCTCAGAAAACTGGAGCCTCACCCAACAGTCTTTCCCTCAGAAAACTGGAGCCTCACCCAACAGTCTTCCCCTCAGAAAACTGGAGCCTCACCCAACAGTCTTCCCCTCAGAAAGCTGGAGCCTCTACCACCCAAGAATGGTCAGCAGGAATTTCAATTTGAATTTTTATGAATCTATAATGACTTTGTCTCTAAAAATCATGGCCAGAAACTAAAAGAATATTGCAAGACCCAAGGAATAGTATACACCTAGAGGAGAACTTTACTACGTCGATTTACTAATAAAGATATTCGTGAAATATATGAAGTGTATTCAGACGTAAATAGATGATATATTTATCTCTTTGAAGAAGATTGTTTTACCCTTTTAGGATGAATGGTTAACCCCTTACAGATGATTGCTTTTTTTATCCCCTATAGAACGTAAGTTTAACCCTTTGAGGTTGAGTATTTAACCCCTTTAGAACAATTGCTTAACCCCTTGAAGACGTATGTTTAATCCATTGGGGATCTGTGTTTATCTTCTGAGGATTATAGTTGAAAGTACTGTCCTTAAATCGTTACAGTTTAAACAGTCTTCCTTTAATCGTAGTCAAAGAGTAATAATTTAAACCATCGTCCTCAACGGGTTCTAGTTTAAACCTTCGTCACCATATGGCTATAACTCCAATCATTGTCCTGAAGGGGTTAAACACAGCCTGGGTGACCACCAAATATACACTGATAGGCTGGGAACACTTCACTCGTGGTCAACGCCGACAGTTTCAACTCTGGAAAATAAGTGCACTTTTCCCACACACCCAATGACTGTACGTTTAGTAGTCACCCAGAATGTGATAGGCTGTGTCTAATTAGCATGCCCAGAAATAGTTATATTGAAAGTTTTGAATAAAATCATAGTTTTAACTATTATTGTTGTTGGTACTTAAAGACTTTTACACAATTATTACCCCAATTCCGATTTTTGTTTACCCTAGATCCATGTCGAGGAATACTTACAATCAGATTTTGAATGACATTATAGTTTTCGAGATTATGGTTGGTGTAACGATAAATTTCTCTCTCAGCATTCGAAAATATCGTGTTTACTACTTTAGTACCTCCAGATTATCACAAAACCCCAAAAATCTTTAATAGATAACTGGTAGCGAGCAATTATCGTTCTCAGCCACTACGACAACTAATTACCAAAACGTAAACTTTTTGACGTTACAGCCTTAATCAACACGCCACTCAGTATTTATACTGAGATTTTAAATAAAATCATAATTTTCAAGATATGGCTGTTGGCGACTTTTAGAGCAAAATTAATTTTTTTTACCATTGAAATAACACAAAACTCCCAAAATACCCACAAAATAATGAAAATTAGCGTTGCAAAAATAACGATAAATTTTCAGAGACATTAACAGAAACAATTACCCAAACTCCAGCTTTTGACCCCAGATCCTTTATCCCTGTGCTGAGGAGAACCTATATGAAGATGCTTCGTAAAATAAGAATCTTATACATTATGGCTGGTGGAACCTTTTTCTATTGGAATTGGAAATTAATATGTTTAAATATTTCTATGTGTTAACCACTTTAGTACAAAATACACAAGTGCTATGGAAATTTTAAAGGTGGCGAAAAATTAGTATTGAAAAACTAATTTAAATTTTCCTAGAGTCATTAGGAGAAGTAATTACCCAAATATAATTGTTTGGGACCACAGATCAAGATTACTACCTATTTTTTTTACCCTAAGCATTAGATATTAAGGTTTAAGAGATTTTGTACTACCAGAAAAAAAATAAAATAAAATATCCATAAGAAATCACAATTATTGTTGCGAGAGTATCCAAGTTTTCCGAGTTATTAGCAGAAGTACTGACCCAAATTCCATTTTTTTTTCTTAGATTCTTAATGAACGCGCCGAAGAAAGTCATAATTATTATTATTTTTATTTTTGAATCTTCTTGACCCTAGACTCCGAGAACCAAATACACCCGCTGCTCTCTGTGAAGGCGCTATTACACTGCTAGTTATCACAGTTAAATAAATATAATAATTACATTTCATTATATTTTATCTTTATGTTGAAATAATCAGTGCGTTCTTGTTTTGACTTTATTTTTGCTCTGATCTCCAAAGAATGATTTTATTTTTTGTTATATTCATTAATAAAATAACAATATTTTCATGACAAGTAAATACTAAAAATGGGTCTGTTTTCTTTTCTTTGCTTGTAATAGTCTATATGTTTTTCCCTCATTTTGAATAATACTTCGTAAATTCCCAGGACGAATCACTGCTGGAAAATGAGGAGTTCTGGTGCAAAGTTTCCAGCCAATCCATTGATCTAGTTCAAGGACGGACGGACGGACGGGAGAAGGTACGGACAGACAGACAGAGAGAAGGAAGGACGTCACCTATTCCTGCATTTTCTCCCTCAGATCGAAGGACTTGCTGGGGATGATTAAAAATTTATCCAAGAGAGAAAACACAGACAGAGAGACAGCCATACAGACAGACAGAATGAGAAAGAGAGAGAGAGAGAGAGAGAGAGAGAGAGAGAGAGAGAGTATGTGGGTCAGTAGTTCACCTGACTAACATGTTACCTGTGCCACTTCCACCACGGCTGGCAGGTTAATGGGAATAATAAATAGAGGTATATTGTCAAGAAGGTCGACGAGCACCTGTTGGGGTAATGTGCCAGGAAAGGTGAGGGAGGGTGGGGGGGGGAGAAACATAGAGGGAGGAACAGGGAAGGTAAGGAGAGAGGGGAGAAAGGAAGAAGAGGGTGGGGGAGAGAGGAAGAGAAAATAAAGGGAAGAACAGGGAAGGAAAGGAGAGAGAGGAAGAGTGAAAGTCGGAAAAGGAAAAACAGTTATTTTAACCCTTTTCTCTCTTCCCACATATGCACATATGTATAATACTGTATATGTACAGATGTAAGTCTATCTATCAGTCGCTATATATCCATGTACTTTTATTTCAATCTCTCTCTCTCTCTCTCTCTGTCTCTCTCTCTCTCTCTGCCACACGTCACCAGTTCACCTCCCTGGCCCACTTTAATAAGTCATACACGCAAAATGTTTTCCTTGTAAGGGGTTTAAACGTTTGTGTCTCCATGAAGCATCTGCACTCTTGAGCTATCTGACTTTCACACTCAGTTCTCATTCTAATTTTCACACTTCCTCTCACCCTTATTTATACACTCCTCGTTCTCACATTTGCCATTTACACTATCATGCTCTCTCTTACACTCGCTCTTACCACCACTCTCCTCACTCATTATCACTCACACTCATTCATTATCACTCACACTCATTCATTATCACTCACACTCATTCATTATCACTCACACTCATTCATACTTATTCTTACACTCATTCATGCTCACTCTCACACTCATAACAATTCTCACATTCACTCTCACTATTTGTCGTACGTTTCATTATCTCCCTCACTTTCACTCTTCTCACTCTCCCCTCTGCCTCACACTACCTCATGGGACCCTTTTCCCCTCCTGTCTCCCCTCTTTCCCCCCTCAACCTTTCCCCTCTCTCCTCTTATTCCTGCCATCCTCTCCTCTTCCTCTCCGTACCTCTATCTATTCTCTCCACTTCCCTATCCCAGTTTTCCGGCTCTTCTCTGACCCTTTCCTTTTGTCTTTCTCTCCGCCTCATCCTTACCCCTTTCCACCCTTCCCTGTACTCCATTCTCCTCTCTTCCTTCCCCCCTTATTTCTACTCTCTCTTCCTTCTCTTCCTCTTCTGCGATTGTCTTTACTTCCCTTTCCTTCCCCGTCTCTCTCTCTCCTTCTTCCCTCTCCCCCCGTTCACTCCCCCTTCCCTTTCTCCTCTCTGCCCCCCACTCTCCTCCCCCCTCCCTCCTTCCTCCCTTCACTTTTCCTTTTCTTTCTTCCCTCTCTCTCCCTCCACTTTGTATCATTTCAACCATTTTCTCACTCACTCACTCTCTCTCTCTCTCTACTCCTCACCCCTTCTCTCCCCATTCCTTCCTCTCTTTCACTGTATCTACCCTCTACCTCGCTCTCTCTTCCCTTCCTTCACTCCTAGACAATAACACCTCCTGACCCCCTTCCCCCTCACTCACACACACACTCATGATGCCAATAATTCTCAATTTCGCTTCATATGTGAACTTCAGACAGCCGGGCGCGAATTGAACACTCACGAACTCCCAAAATTCGAGTAAAATGTGAGCTCCGGTTAATGTTTATAAGATTAATTTATTCTGTGGATTTTTTTCTCGCAATTACTTTGAAGAGAATGAAGATGTGAATAAATACTGAAAATTTTATGTTTTCATATATTTAATTGACCAATGGAGAAAATATTAACACAGTCTACCATGGAAACTACATATAAACGCGTTATGTTGTGAATCAAGTAAAAAAATACCGACTCTCAAAGATAACTAGATATTATGATAACGTTGTATGGTTAGATAATGAACATCCACCCCGCCGTTCAATACCAGATTATAAAAGAGAAAATAATTATATGGATTTATCAAATGTTGTCCTGAGATCCATGTCAAAAGATGGCAACAGCGAATCTCTCCTGCATTAAGAGCAAAGAGGATGTTTTTAAGATAAGGAAAGACTCTCTCTCTCTCTCTCTCTCTCTCTCTCTCTCTCTCTCTCTCTCTCTCTCTCTCTCTCTCTCTCTCTCTCTCTCTCTCTCTCTCTCACTTATATCTAATAATCTTTAATCTATTAACAACAGTGTTTTACGTCACCTATGTATACAGTATTCAAGTACAGTATATACTAAGAGTAAATACATGTACATAGTTTGTCACTTTAATATAATATTTACAGAGTGTGTGTGTGTGTGTGTGTGTGTGTGTGTGTGTGTGTGTGTGTAAAATCATTGATACTGAATCAACTTTACTTCATAAAAAGAACTATCTGTCGAAATCTGATTTTGTGAGATAAAAAAAGAACTAAAAAAATTGAATAATTCAAAAAGGAGTCACTTTACCTAAATTTAAGAAATTTAAAAATGAAATCCGCCCGTAAATCCGAAATAGTGTAAAATAAAAGAAAGAATAGAAGAAGCCGCCACACAACCCGGATATTTGATGGCGTTTTTTCCAGTCCTTTTTTATCAGTGTTTGTTTGGTCTCTGGTTATATGTTGACTGTTCTCGTATTTATTTGTTTTTCTCTCTTTCAGATCTTTTATTCCCCCTCTCACTTTCACTCTTGCAATTAGACTCACTCTCACAGTCACTCTTACATTCACTCTCACTTTTACTCTTACAGTCAAACTTACTTTCACTCTCACTCGCTTACTCTCACTAATAATATCACTCTCACTCTCACATTCAGAGTCATCCTTACACTCAGAGTCATCCTTACACTCAGAGTCATCCTTACACTCAGAGTCATCCTTACACTCAGAGTCATCCTTACACTCAGAGTCATCCTTACACTCAGAGTCATCCTTACACTCAGAGTCATCCTTACACTCAGAGTCATCCTTACACTCAGAGTCATCCTTACACTCAGAGTCATCCTTACACTCTCACTCACTTTCAGGCTCACGCTTTTCCTTCCTCTTGCTCCTATTCCCCTTTGCACTCTTACTCTCACACTTTCTCCCAGTCCTACTTTCACACTTACTCTCACACTCACACTCGTCCTTGATTCTCAGTTATATTAAGGCGGTTTATTTAAAGTATTTTATTTAGATATATTTGTTTGCATTCCTTATATATGTGATAACATATCATTGCCTAATGTTCTTATGTACAGTCACAATCCAAAGTTTCGACACCCCTCCTGGCTGGGTGTTCGCCGAGGCCAGGGTTGAGGTAAGGCTGGGTGATCCGACGCAGACATTCCACCGCCACAACACTCCGAGACTCACAGCACAGGAGCATGGAAGAAAATTATTACGAAATTTGACATGACATGCACCCACATAACAAAATTTCATTCATAACATTGTTGGCACACATAACAATAGCAAGTTAGGAATGAGGCATGAGAAACTTGGACTGTTCTCGACCCAGTTATGAAATATGAATATTGATAAACATCTCGTGTTGATGGACTAAAAGTATCGTGACACTACTACAGACAAAGAATAAGTCCCATCACCGCCTTATGCATCGTCTTACAGTAGACTTGCTGATCCCCATAAGCCGACTGATTTCACTAATTGATGTTCCACTCTAATTGTGACCCACTATCAGAGCTCTTTGGCTATCACCTCCGGTCGATTGGCTCGAGTGTTAGGTGGACGTAGCCCATGTCCTCCAGCCACAATATCCATATTTGTTGGAAATTAGCTCCAAGTTACCAAACACCATGATTAGGACGTCATAAATTTTTATCATTCATGGGAAATATAAAAAATAATCATATGCGTAACTAGTTGTAATTTTGGTGACCTCTGTGCCATACCTCTCATAATCCGAGACATTATGAAGTGAAATTTAAAAACTAAAGCAGCAGTAGACAGGAATCAAGGCAAGTGACCAAGAAGTAGTCACTAATGATGACACACGGCCAGGCATCTACGCTGAGGGTCGAGGTCTTCGGCAAAGTCGCTGCTCCGGACCAAACAAAAATTGTTTGGGTGATAACATGATTAATGTGAATTGCAACATTCCAAGCCAAAATACTCCAATGTAGTTACTGATACACACTGATTACACCATTAAATATTGTAAACATGACTTTACGAATTCCTAGTATGTGTGAAACCATAATATTCCCGGGTTATGGTAATATATATACATGTATAGGCCTCACCTTGTCGACTGACCACTCACTCCCTCTTGACGAAATTCGGCCACCTTTTATATATGCTGCCCTGATGATTCATGTGTAATGCAAGGACTCGCATCTAGTGGTTCCAAGCCAGTGTTTTGGGACCGGGCAAAGTTTTTCATGCTTCAATCTTAACATGTTATTCTTATGTGGCAACAATGTTATGCATGCATTTGTTATGCAAGTTCATGCCATGTCAAAGTTCGTAATAAGTTCCTTCCTGTGCTCGTGTGCTATGAGTCTCGGAGTGTTGTGGTGGTAGAATGTGAACCTCACCATCGTAGTGCCTCGTTACCATATTGATGGGTGTCCGATCACCCAGCCTTACCTCAACCCTGGCCTCGACGAACACCAAGCCAGGGGGGGGGGGGGTGTCGAAACTTTGGATTGTGACTGTACACTATATATATATATATATATATATATATATATATATATATATATATATATATATATATATATATATATATATATATATATATATATATATATATATATATATATATATATATATATATATATATATACAGTACACTAGCAAAATCGCCGCCCTCCGGGCTGCTCATCCGCTCGGCAACGGAAGGACACCACCCTCCGGGAGGCTCCACATTGTCTCACTGTTCAGTCCCCAAAAATTCTTCTTCCATCAATAGTTCATTAACGGTGTGTGTAAGTTCCACCATGTTTTTCACTACAACGGTACAGCAAAGTATATTTTTTTAGCATTAAATTGTTATTATTTTATTGTCTAATCATCACTGCATATAACACCACCCATCATCACTACATATAACATCATCCATCATCACTACATATAACACCATCCATCATCACTACATATAACAACATCCATTATCACTACATATAACACCATCCATCATCACTACATATAACCATCCACCATCACTACATATAACATCATCCATCATCACTACATATAACATCATCCATCATCACTACATATAATCATCACTACATATAACAACATCCATTATCACTACATATAACACCATCCATCATCACTACATATAACACATCCATCATCACTACATATAACACCATCCATCATCACTACATATAACACCATCCACCATCACTACATATAACATCATCCATCATCACTACATATAACATCATCCATCATCACTACATATAACACCATCCATCATCACTACAGATCGGTAAAGTAGTTTCGGAGATTCTCGTGCGGACACACACACAAACACACAAACAAACACACAGACATACGTCTTTGTTGTATATATATATATATATATATATATATATATATATATATATATATATATATATATATATATATATATATATGTGTGTGTGTGTTTATTGTGAATATAATTTGAATACTATAGACTATTTTTATATAAAAAAATTATAATCTTTATGTATAAAGTTATATTCATACGCATTAATTGTATTCATTATGCACTAATTTATTGTATGTGGAGATTTATGTATTTATATGTATTATTCTAAGTACCGTTTATACCCTTTATGTACAGTACTAATAAATATTTATATAGGGTACACCTTTATTAATTTGTTCCGTGTATTCACTGTGTACTGTATATGCTTTTTATTTTGTCTGTTCTCGTATTTATATATATTTCCCTTTTCATTGCTTCTCCTTGTCGGTATCTTGTTTATCTTTACCCCTCCTCTTATCTCCTTCTCCTCCATCTCTTTCCTTCGGCTTTTTGCCCTAATATCCTTTTTATCTCTCCTCTCATTGTCTCCATCTCATATTTCCTTCTTTTCCTCTTCCTTCCCTCTTTCTCTCAATTCCTTCCTTCTCCTAGCCTTTTCTCCTTCTCTCAACTTAATTCTACTTTCATGTGCTCTCCTCTCCCATCTTTTCCTCTATCTCCCACCATCTCTATTCTTTCACTTCTCCTTCCTACTTTCAGTTCTTCTTTTCTTCCGTGTTATCTCCTCTTCCATTTCTTCCCTCTCCCATCTACTTTTTCTCTTGCCTCCTTTCTAATCTAATTTAATTCCTTCTCCTAGCCTTTTTTCTCTCTTACTTCCTGCTTCCTCTCACGTCCTCCCCTTCCCTACTTTCTCCCTCTCCCACTTCCTTCAATTTCTCTCTCTCTCTCCCTCCACTCCTTCACATTCTCCCTCTATAGTTCCCTCCCTCTCTCCTTCACTTATCCTGTTCTATCCCTCCCCTTCCTTTTCTTCTCCCCTCCCTTCTTAGTCCTGCTTTTCTCCTTCCCCTCTCCTCTTCCAAAACTCTCCTTCCTTTCTCCCCCTCTTCCTATTTCCCTCCTATCCCTGTCCTCTTTCCCCTTCTTTTCCACTGCTCTTTCTCTCTCCCTTCACATTTCCTCCTCCTATCCCCCCCCTTCCTCACCCTATTTTATTTCCTTCTTCTCTCTCTCTATCTCTCTCTCTCTTTGCGTTTCTCTTTCTTTTCACTTCTCCCTCTCTTCCTTCCCCTTCCTTTTCACTTCTCCCTCCCTCCTTGCCCCTTCCTCCCTCTTATCCCCTTACCCCCTTCCTTCACTCTCCTCCCCCCACTCCCTTACAGCAGGGTAGGGGGGAGGGGATTGCATTTAGGGTGTGTTGACAATGGGTAATGCGTCTGTCGTCTTCACCCGACCACTAACCGGACCTCCTCTCTCTCTCTCTCTCTCTCTCTCTCTCTCTCTCTCTCTCTCTCTCTCTCTCTGTTTGCCCACCACTACCCTGAGCTCTTATTACAGTACATAGACGGAGCGTGACAGTATACCCAACTGATGCATATATTTGTGGTGTTACTCGATATAATGAATGGAATATACTGCATAAGATAAAAGTAGGAGATATGGAAGAACGCAATAGAAGTGTCACGAGAGATGGAGCTACAGATTAATAGAATTTTTTACTGATACAGGCCGATGGGTTTTACAGTATATTCATATTGATTGTGATCATATATACGTATATTATTATATGACTAATATATTACAGTTGCAATAATTTTTCCCCGCTAGTAGATAGACGAACTCTCAGTCAAGTTCAATGACCCGGATTTAAACCCGATCAAAAACTATACAATGGAGGAGCGACTATTATCGTGACCCAGGCTATCGTACCTCTTCACCTCAGTTCTCCGTATGAAGATTTTTTCCGCTGGATTTCTCTCTGTCTGACGTAAGAGTAAATATTATTTTCTTTAGATTAAATTTGAAAAGTGGTGGACGTTTACCAAGGGGAGGTAAGAGGGGAACAGAGAGGTGGAGGAGAGAACGAAGGAAAGAAAACAGGACGTGGGTAGTGGGAAAGGAGGGAGGGAGAGGAAAGAAGGAGGATGAGAGGAGAGGAAAGGAAAGAGGATGAAGAGGTATCAAAGAGGTACGAGGGTAATGAAACAATTTTTATTCTTTTCAGTTCTCATCTTCGCTAAGTGATGAAAGAAACGTGAAAGAAATGTTGATTAAAGGTGGCTGCTGAAGTACCTCTTGACCTGAGTAATACAGTGACTGCTAAAGTAATTACTGAAATAACTATTAATACATCATTCACAGTCTATTTAATGTACTTAAAAAGACAATTGAAAAATAACATCACTTATAAATAGTACTGTACCTTATAAGCAACATAAGATATGTGACGTGACAGTGAAATAATAAGCTTTGATTCATATTATAAAACACAACAAATCAAAGAAAGGTAATTAGGGATATTTTACTCTTAGTGAGACTTTTGCTGCTGCACCAACGATGGCAAATATTTTATATCAGACTTGTGTTTGGTTGTTTTAAGAGCCATGCATGCAGCACCGGATTCATCAGTAGGTTTACTACTGTAATTAGACTTGACAAAGTTCATCACTGAAAACAATGACTCACGTGAATATGTAGATGCAAATACTGTTAATACTGGCATTGGGAAATTTTTCAGACGGTCAAAAGTTTCAGGAATGGAATTCCAGAGTTTCAGAACCTCATTTGCTGCAATTTTCCGCGTTGATCCAGTCACTAACCGATCTCTTTCAATATTTTCTAGTTCAGGTCTTAAGTAGACAAATTCTTGCTTCCAAATTGAGCTGCTTTGTAAATCAATTAATTGCATCTCATAATTAACCAAACCAATCCACTGCAACATTTCCAAATTCAGTTTGTCTAATGTTACGCTGTCTGCACATTTTATGAGTTCTGCACTTTCTTCAAATGTCCGGAACTAGGTAAATCTTTTATAAAATTGTTCAATAGTTTAATCAATGATGTTTGAAAATTGCATTTGAAGCCACTGAATGTTTATTTTTTCATGAATTTCAAGATCAGTCATGTGTTTTTGTAGGTTTGGAAAATATTTAAAAGTGCTAATGTCGACACCACGTTTAAAAATGTTCATTTTGATTTCAAAGGCTTTTACGTTATCAAACATAACATCAAGTGTTTTGCCAAAGCCCTGCAATTTAGTGTTGAAGTCACTAAATGTGAGAAACAATCTAAAAAAAAAAGTTCAATCCACAAATCCACACAACGTCAGATAATTCTTGACAAGAAAATTGTTCACTCGTCAAAAACAGACGAATTCCATCCAACCACTCCACAAATCTTTTAAAGACAGAACCTCGACTAAGCCAACGAACATTATTGTATATAAGTGGTCATTTGTACACCGAATTCACCTCGCTCAATATATTCTGAAAGTGTCTTTTATCAAAGCACGTGCACTCTTTGACGTAAGAGTAGGGGAAACACTCTTGCTTCTGGCAGGTGTCTTTTGAAATTTACTTGCCTGTTTTTTTATGGGAATAGTTAAATAACAATTCTAATAATTCATATTCATTGTGTGTATCAACTCACAGATCACTTGTCTAAATGGTGTCACGTTACCTCATACCGGCAGGGTGTATTAGGCGGCCCCTTGATCGCCTAACCCATCTGCCCCACCACACACACACTATAATCTGGCGTCAGTGGCGGTAACTCTTGTCATGTGAGACCATAACTCCTGTCACCTCACGTCTACAGCCTCTCAGCTTGGTGTTCCTTTGAAATGTTGACAACTTGACACCGACTGACTAGAGGCGAATTGATGGCTTAATGTAGAGATAAATTACCTGCACCTGATTTAGGTCACTTATCCTGGTGACGGACCTCCCTGGTTAATCAAGTACGGGAAGGTGAGTGTCGCAGCACCTGAGAGAGGGGGGAGTAGTTGTATGCATGAAAAACAGAGGCAGATAATGTAATACACAAGCCAGCAAAATAATACAGTCATTAAACACAATCCCATCATCAATTGGGGATCAACACAAGGTTGATGATAAAATATTCAATCAGTTAATGTTTATTTAGTCATGAAGTAATGGCCGAAATCAGAATCCTATCCTGGGTCCATCTGATGAGCTCCTGTTTGTTGTTTTGTATTATGGTGATTTTAGTAGTATGTGATTGTGCTGCCAGTGTCTATGTTAGTTCCAGGTTGCAATGTCTTTTGGCTTTGTAAGATTTCCCTTTCTATTATATCTGCATCGGCCCTCACCCCCAAAGGTATTCCACCTAATCTAAAATACTCCAAATTTGGGGGAGACGACCCTTACGTACAAGTCATAGTATAGGTGATGGTGTAGCTACAGACATAGGCTGTGAGGAGCCCCTCAAAAACTAACTTGGCACCGCCGCGTTCTCCTTCTAGTAATAACAATAACATACTGTCAATGTATACAGTCTTAACAACGTCAACCTAGAGAAGTCGATTAGTGAAAGAGACTCAGGGGTACTTCTAAGCCCGGACCTACGGCCTGGAAAACAGTGCTTTAATGTTCGAAATAAGGCAAACAGTATTAGGTTTCATATCTAGAAGTGCAATTAATAAGAGTGCAGAGGTCTTATTGCAACTATATCTTGCGCTAGTCAGGCCGCACCTCGATTATGCTGTTCAGTTCTGGTGCCCTTATTATAGAATGGATATCAATTCACTGGAGTCGGTGCAGCGAAGAATGACGAAAATGATTCCCGGATTTATAAACCTTCCATATCAAGATAGGTTAAAGAAACTAAACTTGCGGGGAGATATGATAGAAGTATTTAAGTGGGTGAAAGGAATCAATAAAGGAGATATAGATAAAGTTCTTATAATATCCGAGCAGGATAGGACTCGTAGCAACGGATTTAAGTTGGATAAGTTTAGGTTTAGGAGGGAGATAGGAAGGAACTGGTTCACAAATAGGGTGGTGGACGAGTGGAACAAGCATTGCAATTTTGTAGTAAGTGCTGGAACGCTGGAAAGTTTTAAAATGAGGCTAGATAGATTCATGGATGATAGAGAGTGGTTGTAACTCTAGACAGGAGCTGCCATGCCCAGGCCAACCGGCCTATTGCAGACTCCTTATGTTCTTATGTTCTTATGTCGGCGAGCTAACTGATAACCGTCCTTCCTCTTCTCTCTCTCGCCAGCTTCCTCCAACACTTGGTAGGGGTTACTGCACTCCACGTCTGCTCCTCCTGACCCTCCTTCGCAGGACACCTACCTGAAGAAGTTCAGTCCTGAGGGCTTCGTTCTACCTCTTTAAAACGTCTATCTCTCTTCTCAACTGCACCAGCTAACTTACCAGAGTGGCTAGGTGGTCGTCTTTCCTCACACACCGTCCCTTATCCCCCACAACACAACGATCCACGGCGGCCATTTCCTATTGTCACTAACTCGAGCACTTAGGGATACGTCCTTCCCCAAGCTAGGTCCTGGTCCAATCTCTTCTCGCGTTTTAGTTTGATACATTTGAAAGAATCCCCTTGGGGTTTGAATTTGCCTCCCTTGCTACCTTCAGTTCATTATTCCTCTTTGCTGTTCTTATCTCGGTCTTAAACCTACTGGCCAATACCTCATAATAATCTCGGGGGTAAATTTCACCACGATTTATTCTTCTACCTACAGTATAGCCTTCCCTTGTCCAACAATATTCTTTAAATAATTATTTATCCATTTAGGGTCACTGTTGTCTGATCTGAGTTTTTTGTGTGGTATGTTCTGCCTTTGTGCATTAATTAACTCATTATTTAAATTGTTGTGGAACTCGTCAACCTCAGATCTCGTGATCAGGTCAAGGTTGACCTTGGATCAGGTCATCCTCAACCGTCATATTTTATGAGGTTATCGTTGTCAGGTTTCCAGGTAAAGTGAGGTAGCCCTCTGTGGGTACAGGTGTTTCTTTCAAGAACTACTGAACATTTTAACGAGCTGAAGGTCTACTGGGTGCCTGCAGGAGATCGTCAATGTGTTGTACTAATTCTTTACAGTTTACAACGAATTTGGAGAGGCGAAACTGAATGAACTCTCCATAGATGCGAAGAACCTTGCCTTGTTCAATACCCTTACCAGGCGTCCGTAGACCATGTGGTGTAGTGCTCATACTATTGTAACTTCAGATTGCTATCTTTCCTCACTATGCAGACATACCTGTGCCTGGCTTCACACTCAGGCTGAAAGAAATTGAGAGACACGAGGGAAAGTGAGGGACATGACGGAAGGAGGTGAGAGACATGACGGAAGGTGGTAAGAGACATGACGGAAGGAGATGAGAGATATGACGGAAGGAGATGAGAGATATGACGGAAGGAGGCGAGAGACATGGCGGAAGGAGGTGAAAGACATGACGGAAGGTGGTAAGAGACATGATGGAAGGTGGTAAGAGACATGACGGAAGGAGGTGAAAGACATGACGGAAGGAGATGAGAGACGACGGAAGGAGGCGAGAGACATGGCGGAAGGAGGCGAGGGAACACGACGGAAGGAGGCGAGACACGACGGAAGGAAGTGAGAGACATGACGGAAGGAGGCAAGAGACACATGGAAGTAAGTGAGAGACATGACGGAAGGAGGTGAAAGATATGACGGAAGGAGGTGAGAGACATGACGGAAGGAGGTGAAAGACATGGCGGAAGGAGGCGAGAGACACGACGGAAGTAAGTGAGAGACATGATGGAAGGAGGTGAGAGACAAGAGGGAAGGAGGTGAGAGACAAGAGGGAAGGAGGTGAGAGACAAGAGGGAAGGAGGTGAGAGACAAGAGGGATAAAAAGAAGTCAGTTACCTTCGAGGTTTATGAAGATGGATGACCAGGTGTCGAGAAAAGTGAATGACCAGGTATTTTGGAAGGTGTATAAACAGGTATTTATTCCGGCACGCTTCTCAGTACACACACACCTCCTTCCGCATCACGAGGAACAACGTCAGTACAGCAGTCACTCACCCAAATATATTATCATCGGTAACAATTAAAAATAACTAGGAGTTTAATATGACCATTTAATTGAGTGATCGATGGTATCAGCAATAGAACTAAAATGATAGATTAAAGAATAAAAAAAAAATCATCAAATTATGTAAACTAGAAAATATACAACAAATAAATAGATGAATACTGTAGATAATAGAGTCGGGGAACAGTTAAAAAAAATATAATGAAACGAAAAAATAATAATAAATCGGCCTAAATAGAATCAATGAAAATACCCCTAAATTAAAATAAATACTAATGATAATAATAATAATAATAATAATAATAATAATAATAATAATAATAATAATAATAATAATAATAATAATAATAATATAACAACAATAATAATCTAAACAAATGCTGTACAGTATATATTAAGAAACACTGATAAACTAAGAAAATAAACAAAATTTAACTTAAAATTAATTACTGCCAAAAAAAATCTCTAATCACAGAGACAAAAAACAAAAACAAGCATACAAATAATAATACAATAAAAATATATACACAAGGTAACGACGGCTGGATGATCCCTTATATAACCTACACGTCAACAGAGAAGCCACCGCCATAATCTCAACAGGGGTTCTCTTATATCTCTGGCCGGTGTAATCTATCATTGGGTATTGTTCTCCGGCTCGGCTATACAGTGTGGGGGCGGCTCACCTCCCTCGCCAAACACAAGGGAAGCAAAAACCCACTTGCACGCGGGTTATGAGGCTCGTTGATTGGTTCCCGACCCATCGCTATTGATATCAGCTGTAGAGTTTCTTTTTATTATCCTGTGTCTTAGGTTGAGGTTAGGTTAGGTAAAGTGGACAGTGTTGAAGGATTGTTCAGTTTAAGTACTCATGGATTAAATTGGGGTAATAAAGGTTTGGTTGAGTCTTAAGTTCGTGTAGATAAATTGTGGTGGTTAACTTTAAGTTAGTTAAAGTAATAATAATTTAGTTGGAATTTAGGTTAGATAAACTAAGCTAGGTTTAAATTTGGTAGATCGGGTTAAGTTTTTTTGAGGCCAGGTTTTAAGTCGAGGCTAGACTACAGAAAGCAGTATGCTATAGGTTTAATTAGAGTTGAAGGTTGGTTTTGTTAATTAGAATGGGCTTAATTTTAATATCAACAAAGGCAAAGTTAGTTTATCTTTGTAAGGTTAGGTTAGGTTACGTAAGGCTCAATTGATACGTTGCGTGTTCGAGGGGAGATGATGGACGGGCATGACTGAACGTCACCATGACTAAAGACCAATCAGCAGGCGTCATGCCCGCGTACGCGTGGACTATACCAAATTGTGGTTGGATTATCACTGCCAGAGGCGCATCGGATGTGAGGCGGCCTTCTGGCACGGCTCAATAGGCGAGCATCCTGTCGGAGGTCTTGGTGAAGCTCCGTCGGTATTCCCATTGAGTTCTACATTAATATCTTCCTCTTGAATTGGGATAATGGAGCACAAATGGTTACGATGAGTCTCGGTGTTAATTTGATGTCATTATGAGCCGTCATCTCTGTTTAACAGTTTGACACAGCCAGTTAGATACGTCGAAAGATCTTCCATTTAGGGACAAATACTAATGTAAGAACCCTTGATATAATCCATCTATTTATCGCGAGTAAGTGAGCCAGTTTGATGTGCCCTCATGTCTCCACATACGAGAAAATATTAGGGTACGACCAATTGGAGATCCTTTGTGTGTCGTACTTCAAGTGAGGCAGTTAAGTACGTTATCATGTCAAGAGGAAGTTCTAGAATACAAGTTTTGGAGAATCCATCTTTGTGTCGCAACATAGATGAGTCAGCTAAGTGAATTTTCATATCTCGAGTTAGGAGGACAAAAAATAAACATACTGTAAGATTCTTCGAGAATTTGAGTGTGATGAGACAGGCAGCTGTTGGGTTGAGTAGGAGGAGGATAAAGGGAGTGTAGAGGAGAGATAGAAAGAGAGGGAGTAAACACGAGGAGAGCAGAGCGTATGAACGGAAGAACATAAGAATGGGGGGAACTGCAGCGGGCCTATTGGCCCATACTGGATAGTCCCATTTACACCCAACCCCTATTGCTCATCTATCCATCCAACCTATGTTTGAAGCTATCCAGCGTATTCGAGTTAATGATGACATTTGGCAACTTGTTCCACTCGTCCATTACTCTATTTCTAAAGCAATGTTGACCTATTTCGCGCCTAAATCTAAATTTTGTCTAATTAAAACCATTGTTACGAGTTCGCTCCTGGTTGAATAGTTTGAGTACCTTTGTAATGTCCCCTTTGTTCAACCCTGACTTCCATTGATACACCTCTATCATATCGCCCCTCACCCTACGTCGTAAACGTTAACAGTAAACCAGGTCCAGTTATGAATAAAATAAAATTACAATAAATACTCAAATTAATATACATAAAATACATAATTAAACACTACTTTAGAACTACCGGTGTATTACTTACTTTCTGAAGTTATTGTCCAGTGTACAAATTAAGTTATGCCGAACGGAGGAGCCTCAAAACATCACTGTAGTAAGACTTAAATTCATTAAAAAAGGGTAAAATTACACCTGTATAATAATAGATAAAAGTTTACTTGATAATTAGACAATAAGATAAAGAAAAAAAAATAGGACTAGAGGAAAATTGAAAGATAAATCACGTTGGATGAATCTAGTGGATGAAAGTGTACGATGCTCTCTCTCTCTCTCTCTCTCTCTCTCTCTCTCTCTCTCTCTCTCTCTCTCTGAAGGAAAAGTGACGAAAGCTTTTACAAATGTGGAAGAAATATGAAAACGTTATGTGGGGAGAGAAAAATTGTCAAAAAGTGACCAATGGGGAATACATAACCAGCGACACAGGAATATTCATGGTGCTCCTACATTTTCTCTCAGGGGGAGGCATAGCGAAGTTATGAAAATAATAATAATAATAATAATAATAATGACCATGATGATGATGATGAAAACATTACTGGATCAACTGGGGAAGTAGGCTATGTGAGTATGTCGTTCGTATATACGGCTATATATATATATATATATTGCCTCCATCCGGCCTGATACGATTCTTGTGGCCGGTGGCCGGATGAAGGGTCGTATACGGGAGGAAATGCATTATTTTGGTGATGAAGTACTTTGTATGAGAGAGACGTGGAGAGTCTTTCATCCTTTGAGGTGATGTTTACATACTCTCTCTCTCTCTCTCTCTCTCTCTCTCTCTCTCTCTCTCTCTCTCTCTCTCTCTCTCTCTCTCTCTCTCTCTCTTCTCTCTCTTCTGGTAGAGTGATGCAGGCTTGAGTGGCTGGCAAGGGATAAACCAAACTGGGGACCGGGTTGTATAAGGGGAGTAAACAGCAGAACACATTTTCACAGAAGTAAGAGTGACTGAATGACAGCGAATGAAGGGAGAATGTGTGTGTGTGTGTGCATGTGTTTGTGTGTGTGTGTGTGTGTGTGTTTGTGTGTGTGTGTGTGTGTGTGTGTGTGTGTGTGTGTGTGTGTGTGTGTGTGTGTGTGTGAGTATGTGTTTTGATTTCGCCACACTGTGTGAAATAGGAAATAGACTTAAAATGATGAAAAGTGAGATTAGGTTCTGCAGGCTTGACGACCCGTTAAGAACAGTGTGGTTACAGCTCGTTATATTCTAAGCCTTCGGTACAGTAGGCAAATATAATAAAGCAACAAGAAAAGGCATAAAACTTTCAGCAGCTGATAAGGTTCAAACACCTGGGAAATACAGGTTGTGTTTATAGAGAAACTTTTAACACAAACACACCCTCGGGGCGAAACTTCCCTATTCAAATGGACGAGAGAGAGAAAGAGAGAGACAATTTTATCAACTTGCCACAAATATTAAAACAACCCCACAAACAAAGTAAACAATTTCCCCGTTTGGACGTGAGAGTGTGTGTGTGTGTGTGTGTGTGTGTGTGTGTGTGTGTGTGTGTTTATGTCTGGCAAGATGTGGGGGCGCTGGGGATTCCCCGGCCCGCCTGGTATCCATAGTCAATGAAATCACTTCCTCCTGTGTTATGGGCAAATGTGTTCCATTCCCAAACATTGAACCACCGAGGCTGCCGGGGCCAACACAGTGCTACACGCTCTACTCCACCAAAGACTGATATACCGTGAACATTGAACCGGGGCAGCGACCGTAGCGACATACTTGCACTGGTATCCTTATTGAGTCTGGGAGCGTCGATTTTGTGGGAGGATTTTATTTATATATGTATCTGCATGGCGGAGTGTTATCACCTCTCCCTGCTGGCTCCTGTAAGGTCCGTTCTCTTATATTTACATCCATCAGGTAGTTTATTATATAGAGGAGTCGGTACACGTGCAGATCCCTGATAATAAATAGGTAATCGTCCATATAAAAATGGATGATAGATATACGATAATAAATAGAAATATACAAAATTATCAATATAAATACGATAAATATAGACATTCATAAAGTATAAGCATTTCATAAGAAAAATATATACCAGGGAAATAAAACTTAAAATAATACAAAATGATAAAAAACTTTAAATCCACAGAAATATTAATAAAAAAAGAAAACTTTCACAAGTCTCGCTGCTATTCGAGACGGCAAGAAAATCGAGGCTGTCGGAAGTCCAATACATTTTCCGATTTATTGGGAGTAAGAAAATTATAGACATTTCGTAGCTAACTTAGGCAATTCTCTCTCGATTTCAATTTCAGACAATTTGCGTCGGGATGAGGATGTCCATCTTTATAAAAGTTTGAAGAAATCGGTATGTCTGTTATGGTCACCTTCTCTCCCAGGCTGTTCCGTTGATGGGAGGGGGGAGGAGGGAACAGATGAGGGGAAAGAGGAAGAGGAGGCAGGAGAAAGACAGGGAGAGTATGGGCCAGGGAGGGGCGAGGGAGGAGCAGATGTAGGGGAAGAGGAATAGGCGAAGCTGTAGGGGAAGAGAAAGGGGGGTAGCAGATAGATGGGAAGGGAAAGTGGGGGGGGGGAGTAAGGTAGGGAAAGTTGGGACGAGAAGGGAGCAGATGAGGAGAAGGGAGGGGTTGATAAAGGAAGGAGATACAAGAGAGAGAGAGAGAGAAAGATGAGGGTCGTAAGTATTAGAGGAAGAGGAGGAGAAATGTGAGAAAAAGAAAGGAAAAGAGAGAAGCACCCAACGAGAGAGAGAGAGAGAGAGAGAGAGAGAGAGAGAGAGAGAGAGAGAGAGAGAGAGAGAGAGAGAGAGAGAGAGAGAATAAGCAACAAAACAAATCAACCAGGTAAACGTTACGAAAAAATAAACTATAAACACATTAATTATAAAACAAAAACACAAGAAACAACAAAACACACACACGGGTCCAAACGCATACAGGCAAACAAACAAACAAACAAATCAGTTAGGTAAACAAACAGACGCACTAGGATAAATAAAAAAATCACAGATACTTGAAAAACCAACACACGCAAACAGATAAACAAACAAACAAACACATTGATGAATAAACAAACGCAAATAAGTAGGTAAATATACACACACGTAAGTATACACACATACATGTAAGCATATCACAAAAAATAAACACACAGGAGAACAAACACACACATAAAACAAACAAACAGATACTGACAGAAGAAGATGTCAGGTTCCCCAATATGGTATAGAACACCCGGTACAAGGAGACGAGGGGAATAAGCTTATTAGTGGCGAGGGGAGAGAGGGGTAGCGAGGGGAGACGAGGGGGGAGGGGAGACGAGGGGGGAGAGGAGACGAGGGGAGGGAGAGGAGACAAGAGAGGAGGGGAGACGAGAGAGGGAGAGGAGAGGAGGAAGGTGGAGGAGAGAGGGAAGGGGAGAGGAGACGAGGGGAGGGAGAGAGGATGAGAGAGGGAGAGGAGAAGGGAGAGGGAGGGGAGACAGAGAGAGGGAGGGGAGGATGAGGGGAGGGAGAGGAGACGAGAGAGGGGAGAGGAGAGGAGGAAGGGAGAGGAGAGGAGGAAGGGAGAGGGAGACGAGGGGGGAAGGGGAGATGAGGGAGGGAGAGGAGACGAGGGGAGGTAGAGGAGACGAGGGAGGAGAGGAGATTTAAAGAGGGAGAGGAGACGAGGGAGGGGAGAGGGAGACGAGGGGAGGGAGAGGAGACGAGGGGAGGAGGGGAGACGAGGGAGGAGGAGATGAGGGGAGGGAGAGGAGACAAAGAGAGGAGAGACAAGAGAGGGAGAGGGAGACGAGGGAGGAGAGGGAGACGAGAGAGGAAGGGAGACGAGGCAGGGAGAGGAGACGAGAGAGGAAGGGGAGACGAGGGGAGGGAGAGGAGACGAGTGGGGAGGGGAGTATTGAGGGGAGGGAGAGGAGACGAGAGAGGGAGAGGAGACAAGAGGAGGGAGAGGGAGACGAGGGGAGGGGAGAGGAGGATGAGGGGGGGGAGGGGAGATGAGGAAGGAGAGAAAACGAGGGAGGTAGAGGAGACGAGGGAGGGAGAGAAGACGAGAGAGGGAGAGGAGACAAGAGAGGGAGAGGAGACAAGAGGAGGGAGAGGGGAGATGAGGGGAGGAGAGGAGACGAGAGAGGAAGGGAGACGAGGTAGGGGAGAGGAGACGAGAGAGAAGGGAGACGAGGGGAGGGAGAGAGACGAGTGGGGAGGGGAGACGAGGGAGGGGAGAGGAGACGAGAGAGGGAGAGGGGAGACAAGAGAGGGAGAGGAGACGAGGGGAGGGGAGAGGAGACGAGGGGGAGGGGAGATGAGGGGAGGGAGAGGAGACGAGAGAGGAGAGGAGACGAGGGGAGGGAGAGGAGACGAGAGAGAAGGGGAGACGAGGGGAGGCGGGGGAGACGAGGGGGGAGGGGAGACGAGGAGGGGAGGAGACGAGAGAGGAGAGGAGATTTGAGGAAAGAGAGAGACGAGAGGGGGGAGGGGAGACGAGGGAGGGAGGGAGACGAGGGGAGGAGGGGGAGGCGAGGGGAGGGAGGGGAGACGTGAGGGAGGGAAGGAGATGAGAGAGGGAGAGAGACTAGGGGAGGGAGAGGATGAGAGAGGGAGAGGAGACGAGGAAGGAGAGGGAGACGAGGGGGAAGGGAGACGAGGGAGGGGAGAGAGATGAGGGAGGGAGAGGAGACGAGGGAGGAGAGGAGACAAGAGAGGGAGAGGAGACGAGGAGGGAGGGAAGACGAGGGGGGAGGGGAGACGACGGGGGAGGAGACGAGGGAGGGAGAGAGACGAGGGGAGGAGAGGAGACGAGGGGGGAGGGGAGACGAGGGAGGGAGGGGAGACGAGGGAGGAGGGAGGGGAAAGGGAGACGAGGGAGGGAGGGGAAAGGAGACTAGGGAGGGGAGAGGAGACGATGGGGAGAGGAGACAAGGGGAGGTGACGAGGGAGGAGGGAGACGAGGGAGGAGGGGAGACGAGGGAGAGGAGATGAAGGAGGGAGAGACGAGGGGAGGAGACGACGGGGGGAGGGGAGACGAGGGAGGAGAGGAGACGAGGGGGGGAGGTGGGAGACGAGGGAGGGAGGGGAGACGAGGAGGGAGGGGAGACGAGGGAGGGAGGAGGGGAGACGAGGGGAGGGAGGGAGGAGACGAGGGAGGAGGTGAGACGAGGGGGGGGGAGGGGAGACGACGGGGAGGGGAGACGAGGGGAGGGAGAGGAGATGAGGGAGGAGAGGAGACGAGGGGGAGGGGAGGATGAGGGAGGGGAGGGAGACGACGGAGGGAGGGGAGACGAGGGAGTGAGGGCAGAAGAGAATGCAGAGAGAGGGAGAGAGTGAGACGAGGGGAGGGAAGGGGAGACGAGGGGAGGAGGGAAAGGAGACGAGGGAGGGAGAGGAGACGACGGGGGAGGGGAGGACAAGGGAGGGAGAGGAGACGAGGGGGGAGGGGAGGATGAGGAGGGAGGGGAGACGAGGGGAGGAGGGGAGGATGAGGGATGGAGAGGAGACGAGGGGAGGGGAGACGAGAGGGGGGGAGAGGAGACGAGGATTGGGAGAGGAGTCGAGAGGTGGGAGAGGAGAGGAGACGAGGGGAGGAAGGAGAGGCAACAAGGAGGAGAGGAGACGAGGGGGGAGGGGAGAGGGGAGAGGGGAGGGAGAGGAGACGAAGGGGTAGGGAGAGGAGACGTAAGAAGGAGGGGAGGACACATGGGAAGGGAGAAGAGATGATGGAGGGAGAGGAAACGAGGGGAGGGAGAGGAGACGAGAGGAGGGAGAGGAGACTAAGGGAGGGGATGCAAGGGGAGGGGAGGAAACGAGAGGGGGGAGAGGAGACGAGGGGGGAGGGGAGAGGAGACGAGGGGAGGAAGAGAGACGAGGGGAGAGGATACGAAGGAGAGGGAGACGAGGGGAGGGAGAGAGACGAGGGGAATAAGAGGAGACGAGGGGGAGGGAGAAGAGACGAAGGGAGAGGGACAAGGAGGGGGAGGGGAGGGGAAATGGCAAGCAGTGGTAGAAGAGAGGAGGGGAGGAGATAGCGAGAGATAGAGGATGACTAGGAGAAGGAAGAGACTAGGAGGGCGAGGGAGGGGAGAAGAGGGGAAGGAGAAATTTGCGAAAGGAGGGGTAGTGAGGGGAAGAAGGAAAGGGGAAGGATGGAAGGAGGGAAAGAATCGAGATAGATGTACGAGGGAAGGGCATGATAGGGAAGGGAAGATAGGTGAGAGAGAGAGAAGAAGCGGGGAGAAAAGAAGAGCGAAGAGTGAGGTAAAGAGAGGTGATGCAGTTAGGAGGGAGGTGGGAGGAGGTGTGGGGGTTAGCATCTGGTAGGTCCAGGAGGAGGAGAGTCAGCCATCACTCAAGCTCGACGTGATGAAAGACTTGCTAGTGAGAGCCTCCTCACATGGCCAGGCACACCCTGCTCCCCCTCCTCACACACCCTGCTCCCTCCCTGCCACACCCTGCTCCCTCCCCTGCCACACCCTGCCCTCCCCGCCACACCCTGCTCCCTCTCCCCTGCCACACCCTGCCCCCTCCCCTGCCACACCTCCTCCCTCCCTCCCCCTCACTACACCCTCCTCCCCCTCCCCACCACACCTCCTCCTCCCATCCCCCACACTCTCCTCCTCCCCACCGCCACACCCGCCTCCTTCACCACCACACCTCCCCACCACACCCCCCCTCCCTCCCCACCACACCCGCCTCCTTCTGGGACCACCCCTCCCTCCCTCACCACCCCTCCACACCAATCTCTCTCTCCCTCACCCACCCTCCTCCCCACCACACCTCCTCCACCCCCCCCACACCCGCCTCCTCACCACCCTCCTCCCACCCCACACATTACACCCTCCTCCCTCCCCACCACACCTCCTCCCTCCCACCACACCTCCTCCTCCCCACCACACCCCCCACTCCACCCTCCTCCCTCACCACCCTCCCACCACCCTCCCTCACCACCTCCCTCCCCCTCCACCCTCACCACCACACCCTCCTCCTCCCCACCACACCTCCTCCCTCCCCACCACACCTCCTCCTCCCCACCACACCCTCCCACCACCCACCCTCCCTCCCACCACCCCTCCCTCCCTCCCCCACCACACCCTCCCCTCCCTCCCCCACCACACCACCCTCCCTCCCCACCACACTCTCCTCCCTCCCCACCACACTCTCCTCCTCCCCCACCACACCCTCCTCCCTCCCCACCACACCTCCTCCCTCCCCACCCACACCCTCCCTCCCCACCACACCTCCTCCTCCCCACCACACCTCCTCCTCCCCACCACACCCTCCTCCCTCCTCCTCCACACCCTCCTCCTCCCCACCACACCTCCTCCCACCACACTCTCCTCCTCCCCACCACACCTGGCCTCCTCCCCACACCCTCCTCCTCCCCACCACACCTCCTCCCTCCTCACCACACCTCCTCCCACCCACTCCCCTCCTCCCTCCCCACCACACCTCCCTCCCCACCACACCCCCTCCTCCCCACCACACTCTCTCCCTCCCCACCACACCCGCCCCCTCTTCACCACCACACCCTCCTCCCCTCCCCACCACACCCCTCCCTCCCCTCCCCCACCACACTCTCCTCCCCACCACACCCGCCTCCTTCACCACCACACACCCTCTCCTCCTGACCACACACCCTCTCCCCACCACACCCTCCTCCTGCACCACCGCACCCTCCCACCCCTGCACCACACTCTCCTCCTCACTACTTCTTCTCTCTGTCCCATCCTACCCCCTTCTCCCTCCCTACCTTACTCCCACCCTTCTCCATCCCTACCTTACTCCCACCCTTCTCCCTCCCTACCACACCATCTTCCTAATTATCAGTCACCACCATGTTAATCCTCCCTTTGCCACGCCTCTATTACTATCTCCCTTTAATCTCCCTGGGCCCTGCACCCTCCCACATCCCCTTCCTAAATACTCACCATCACCACCACTCCAAACCCTCTCCTCTCCCTTTGCCACATCTCCTCTTCGCCCTCACTCTGTTCTCCCTTCCCTCCCTCTCGACACCTCTCCCCCACCTCAAGAACTTCCTAGTATCCACCTTCCTTCCTACTAGGGCCTCTGTAGTGCGTGTGCTCTCTCTCTATGTCCATTTTTATGTATCTACCTGTCTGCCTGGTTGTCTGTCTCTCGGTATGAATAATGCCTTAACACAGAGATAACAAAACTCGACTGTACAGGAAGAGTTTTAGTTATAATTAACATTCAGTAACAACCATGGCGTGATATTCTCGTGAATTTTATATCTTTCGAACAGATATGAAAAGCATTGCATCCGAGACCCGCAGCACAAGTACAGGTTAATCAGGACAGTGTCGTATATGTGGCGGACAAAATTCATTCACATCTACATAAGGGTCGTGCGGTTAAGGGAATGGGATTTTAATATCGATTTCTTTTATTGTGTCAAAGGTTATAAATGGAAGAACCGTTCAGACCTCATAAACCAATCACATCTCTACACGATCCGTAAATATTGTCAAAAGTGTCGAGGAAAGTTTGGTCTTAATTTTAGCTAAAATTTGGTGTTTTTCATACCACAATATAATATATTAGAGGTAGATGTAACTTTACGTTTCCATGTCATATAACCTTAAGCAGATCCCAACATACCTTCTTAAATATCTCCAGAGTTGTTTGAAGATCATGATAAAATATGATAAATTGTGAGTTTTCATATAACAGCATTATAAGATATTTAATTCATACAAGTCACAGTATATTATATAAAAAATATATTAGTATAATATTAGGATATTTACATTACTTTAAAAGTAGCAGGATATATGGATTTTCGCATCTGGATAACTCGACTCACACATTTGTTGGTGTCATAAAATGTTTGTAGAGGAGAACTCTAAGAGGAAATTATTACTTAAAAACGTTATCCACGTTCTTTACATTAAAGTTACTTATTTTAGATAATTTCTTTCCCTCGAGCCACTTTTCATTTGTATCTAAACATTTTTTTCCCTTTTTATGACGAAGCTTAAAGTTACGGGAATGAATAACTCGTAAACTCCAGCATTGATTTAAGGGTTAAAGGTCGACTACCACGCCAGTTTTGTTAGTGTTGTGTGTAATTTCCATAAAAATTAATAAAAACGAATGATTTTGTTTCGAGGTATACAGTTATCAGTTGTTTTGTTATAAATAACTATACCAGGTGTCCTAAGCCTCGTGGATGAATAAAGGATATAAAAATATTTCTTAAACAGGTTCTTAGTAATATATATATATATATATATATATATATATATATATATATATATATATATATATATATATATATATATATATATATATATATATATATATATATATATATATATATATATATATATATATATATATATATATATATATATATATATATATATATATATATATATATATATATATATATATATATATATATATATATATATATATATACCTATTTTCCCTTCTTTCAGAGCAGAAAATGTGAAAAAGTCTCGCCAAATTTCTGAGACAAACTGGCGGTCCTTGAGGCGATTACGTCCTCCTCAAACCTCTCTAATTATTGGAGAAAAGCGACAGAAAAGAGCTGTATATTGCAGCCGCTCATTAACTTGTCCGGCCACGAAAAACATACTCGCAGGGATTTTCTTTTTACCTCTTTCTATTTCTGTCACTGTTTGTATGTTCGTCAGTCATTGTAGGTTTTTGTTTGTCCGTTTTTCTGTCTATTTGCCTCTCCGTCTATTCGTCCTTCTATATGAATGGTTTAGCTATGTGTCAAACTGTTAATATCGATTGATTTATTTGTGTCCATAACTCTATCAGTTGTAGTATACAGTATGCACATAGTACCGTCCCTTCCATATACTACTTACTGGTCACACACACACACACACACACACACACACACACACACACACACACACACACACACACACACACACACACACACACACACACACACATGCGACTCAGAGAAACAACATAAAAGAACACAAATACTGGAACACCACCTCATCGCCTACAACACCCGAAGGACCCCGAGGCTGCAACTGGCCATTTTGGTGAAGTGCCCTCAGAGACTGGTACTCCCTGGCCCCGACACTGCCTGCCTACGACGCCTCCTTCACCTCCTCCCTCAGGGGGTGTTCCGGAGAGTGGTAGTGCTCCTCGACACAGAGGGGCCGACACGAATAAGATTTTGATATACGAAAAGAGAAGAAAGAAGAAGATGGGGAGTGGGAAGAGGAAGAGGAGGAGCAAAAGGGGGAGAAGGAGGAAGAGGAGAAGTAGGAGCAGCAGCAGCAGGAGAAATGGAAGCAAGAGGTGGAGGGGAACTATAAAGGAGGAGGAAGAATAAGAGAACATTTTGGGTTCTTGGAGGGAGAGAAAGGTTATGTGACTGTTCTTTGGTTACTGGATAGATATTTGTTTTTGCTTTTTGTGGGTGAGTGTTATGTTTAGGTGAGGAGGAAGAGAACGGTGATGATGAGGACGCATTGGCTTTTAGGAGGAAGAAGAGGAAGAAGAGGGTGCGTTGCTTCTGAAGAGGAGGTAGAGTTATGCGATTATGTGTTGGTTTATAAATAATTCTGATGTGTGTGTGTGTGTGTGTGTGTGTTTCTGGTGCTGAAGGCTTCCTGAGGTAGATGACACAAGAAGGGATTCTAGTGTTGTATGTAGTATATTTGGGAGGGAGAGAGAGAGAGAGATACGTTATACCTAACAACACCTGTTATGGTTTTCGTCTGGTTCTTGAGACACAATCATCGCATTTGACACAAAATAAATGGAATATAAAGAGCTTCATGCCTATCATATGAACCTCTGGCGTAAATTATTCTGAGGATCATCGACGGGATTTAAAATCGTTGTCTGACGGTGGAGGAAGACTTGAGCTGTTCTGTACGTGTTTTGTTCTTTTAGATTTACTGATATTTCATTAATACTGAGTAACACTCCAGTACTATCCCAATTGAGAACATTCGAACCCAAGATCGATATGAATGTTTATTCTGTATTTCACCTCTAAAATCACATTTTGTACTTGACAACATCCCGTTACTGAGGATTCGAACTCAAGATCTTAAGGGTATTGGATCGAATATGTAACTCGCTAAACAAACTCGTACATCCACCTTAGTGAGGGCTCAGACCTCGGAGCACAGAATAATTAACTCAAGGCAGTAACGCTCTATAAGCTTACTGCAGTCGGTATACTTCCCACTGACTCATGTCACTAGTGTTACGCTCTACCATACACGGCCAAAAGGACGGACTCAATTTTTTTTTGTCATAAAGACCTACAGAAATAATTTATTTGCCATAAACACAAACAAGATTACCCTCACATAAGAACATAAGTATGGAGGAAACTGCAGCGGGCCTATTGACCCATACTGGGCAGTCCCATTTACAATACACCCAACCCCTATTGCTCATATAAACATCCAGCCTATGTTTGAAGCTATCCAGCGTATTCGAGTTGATGATGATATTTGGTAACTTGTTCCATTCATCCAATACTCTGTTTCCAAACCAATTAAATTATACTTCAAATAGGTTAGGTCGCATCGGGCTAGGTCACGTTAGTTCAGGGTACATTTTGTATGAAGTATTCATTTATACTTATATTTATGATCTACAGGATCGTTTATGGCCAGTCAAAAGTTTCCCCCAAATGATAAATACATAGAAGTTATCACTAATACGATAATTATCCCTATTTAGTGTAATATACTGTATATATTAGGTGGAGTTCCCTTTTTATTTGTTTGTTTTCATATTATTTAAGTCATTTATCTGTTGACATTTACCTTAGAATGAGTAATTATTATCAAAAAGAACATTGAAAATCTCACAAGTGACTTTGTAACATATAATTACGTCGATAAGATAATACAAATACGACGTGTTGGTCAAGCTCCGAAAGAGTTGTCCGGGGGTCTAGCTAACCTCTGGTCGGGGCTTGACCAGCACGAAAAAAAAAAAAAATTATGATTTTGGTGACCTGTGGTGTAATGGTCAGCATTCTTGACTCGCAAGCGAGTGAACCCATGTTCGAATCCCGGGCAGGGTAAAATTATTGACAAGTTTGTTTGTTTTTTCTTTACGTCATTTGCCTCTGTCTACCCAGCAGTAATTGGGAACCTGGATGTTAATCGATTTGTAGATCATCTTCTCGGGTAATGGTTAGCCAGCGCAGTTGGCGAGTTGTCCGGTCTTCTCGGAATATTCTTTAACATTGGGTCATGTAACTATAATTTAGAGTGTGGTTGTTATGTTGGCGACAGCTTCTGCACCTTCAACACATTTAAGCCGAGGAGAACCTAGGGCCAGCCATCGTCGTACACCAGCGGCAACCATATATATATATATATATATATATATATATATATATATATATATATATATATATATATATATATATATATATATATATATATATATATATATATATATAACAAACTAAAAAAAATATATATAAAATAAATAAATATCGAAGTGATAACCGTGGTAACATTATGAGATGTTCTTATTGCCCCCATGCTATTGTACTATTCCAGATGAGACTAAGTGCTACATAATACTCCCTTGAGATAAATGTATAGTATATATCAGGTGCCTCAAAGAGAGCTCAGGTTCTCAACTGGCTCAGCCATGTTAATATTGTTATTATCCACTCTGTATCGGTGTTTTTCTGGCTAAATAAACTGTTTCAATTCAATTCAGTGTGTAGGTGCCGGGGATGATGAGTGAGAGTTAACGGGGAAGATTGACACCAGGAAGGCCATGGGTGAGGCAGGGGAGGAGGAGAGATGCAGGGATCATTAGAAATAGGATACGGGAGGGTAAGAACTGGGTTGTACGAGGGGGAAGGTGAATATTAAACAGAAAGGATGTAGGATGAGGTAAGGAGGGGGAAGGAGGTAGAAAAAGGGGTAACTAAACTATGTAGGATGAGGCGAGGCGGGAGGGGGAGGAGGATAGAAGGGCAGCAATTTACACACCGGGCAGGATGATAACACTGGCCTAGTGGCGTGTTGGCGCGCGATGATGGCGTGTTATGGCGCAGTCTCGATGTGTGATGACGGTGCTCAGGCCAAGTATCACCAAGTATGGCGGATTTTACTCGACCCTCACTAAAGATCTGTGCAGGAGTGAGGCGAAACATGTTAAAATGTAGACCAAACGATGCGCCATTTTTTTTCCGCTTGGGGGAAGGATGGGGAGTGGATGGAAGATGGATGGTGGGTGGGTAGGGATGGATCAGAGGTGGATGGACAGGGAAAATAAAAATGACTAGTCTATTTTCGGAAAAGTCTATTGTTTTTATTAATGGACAGAAATGGAATGCTAGAAATACGTCTTTAACATTAATGTGTATCTTAACCAAAGTCTAAAAAAGTCTTCACTGGATCCCAAGTTTTAGTGGCTCGTAAGTTAATGTTTTTCCTCTAACATTGGCGATAAGAATGTTTTAAGTTACAGGAGAGTCGTTGTGTAGTTTCGTCGCTTTTTTAGGGTTTTGATTTTTTGTCATTCCTTTCATAAAATAATTAGTTGAGCTTTCATACCTCCAATGATAGGAAACAAAAATACGTAAAACACAGCTCCAGTTAAGTAGGTAATTTAGCTTATGATATGTTGTAGAGTTATTTAAGCAAGTTGATTCAGATACGTTGCCATGTACTATGTGATAGAAGAAAGGCAGAAAATTTTAACTTGCAAACTTTTGAGAATCCTGGTTGGTCGTAACCAATTTTTACCCCTATGCCCTGTACGCTTTTACGGTGGACGTATTTTATTATCCCCCTCTGTGTTTGTCCCGGCAGCCATAAAACATATCGCGGATAGAGGAATGAGAGCGGACGCCAGATAAACAAACACTCCGGCGCAATATCCATAAAACGCGCCAAACCTGGACATCTGCCGCCATAACCCGCCAAGCGCTGCCTGGCCCTGGTGCTTATCTCTTGCCACCCCTCAGCACTCACTCAAGCGCGAGATTTCTATTATGTTATCACATTTATCATGTTTTTTTGTTACTGATTCCTGTCCATTGCGATTTTTTTTTATTCTTACATATTTGTATTTTGTTGTTATTTGAGTAAATTTTTTGTCAAATTGAATTCTGGACTTTTTCCTGTTATATTATTTTTGTGGTCTTTATTTCGTCATTTTGAAGCCTGACAATTGTGGCAGTTTCTTTCATCCACAGATTTGTTATGTTACCTTTTTGTAATATTTTTGCAACTTTAAATCCCATCCACTCACTTATGTTATTGTTTTCGTGACTTTTTGTAATTTTTTTCCTAATTTCCTTTATGTAGGCTTTTTTTTATTGTTTTTCGTTTTTTTAAGAGGTGATGTATTTAAAATATATTTTGTCATGTATTAATGTACAAAGAATACATCATACAGCGATAGTATTATAGCTAAATAAGTTATTGTTTTTATTATTTTTTATCGTTTTGAGTTTCGCTGCTCAGGCGTTGGCGCATCAAATGTATTTACCATAATTATGTCTGTAGTGAGGTATATGTTAAGCCCTGTTTGAGAATTTGCCCAAATCATTTACTTGGCAAAGTTATCCATAATACAAGCACATGGCATTTTTGTTTTAATGTCTTGAATTTCTTCATATTTACTAAATATGTATTTATTTGTCGCCTCTTTATTTACTTATTTCATTGTAATTTAAATTTTTGAAAATGAATTTTTATTTCTATATCAGAAATAATTATCTTTTCTTCTTTATATTTTTATAAGTGTTTAAGAGTTAACGCAGCTGTAAATGGGTATCTAAGTTTACAACTTGGGAAGGTCAATGCGGTCAAGTGGAGTACCGACCAAGCTGCCGCCTTGTGTACCGAAGGCTTAGTATACTGTACTGTAAAGTGTGCTGTATCTACACTGTCCCGAGCGGGCAGTCATGCCAACGGGACCCACTTTCACTTTTCAGAAGTGATTATATTTTCTTCGCTCCACGAAATATTACGTTTCGTCGCATCTCTTAGATTCATATACTTTCATCAACGTTTGCAGATGCTTTCTGTACGTTGACACGTTCATCCCTCCACGTTCACAAATGTTCCACCACATTCACACATATTATTCCACATTCACGCATTTCCTCTACATTCACGCATGTTCCTCCACATTCACACATGTTCCTCTACATTCACACATGTTCCTCTACATTCACGCATTTCCTCTACATTCACACACGTTCCTCTACATTCACACATGATCCTCTACATTCACGCATGTTCCTCCACATTCACGCATTTCCTTTACGCATGTTCCTCCACATTCACACAGGTTCCTCCCTATTCACGCCTTTCCTCTACATTCAAGCATGTTCCTCTACATTCACGCCTGTTCCTCTACATTCACACATGTTCATCTACATTTACACATGTTCCTCTTCATTCACAATGTTCCTCTACATTCACGCATGTTCCTCTACATTCACACATTTCCTCTACATTCACACATTTCCCTCCACATTCACACATGTTCATCTACATTTACACATGTTCCTCTTCATTCACAATGTTCCTCTACATTCATGCATGTTCCTCTACGTTCACATATTTAACTTCACATTCAATCATGATCCCGTTCACTGTTACCAATAAATCTTTTGATATACTGAATTTGTTCTGACAAGAGAGAAAAATATGGTACGTCATAACTTGCGCTTAGTAATGTGCATGTTTTTGTTCAGTAACCCACGTGATTTGTTCAGTAACCCACGTGATTTGTTCAGTAGCTTCCGTGTTTTATTCAGTAACTTGCGTGTTTTATTCAGTAACTTGGGTGTTTTATTCAGTAACTTGCGTGTTTTATTCAGTAACTTGCGTGTTTTATTCAGTAACTTGCGTGTTTTATTCAGTAACTTATGTGAGTTTTGTTCAGTTAAATAAATATTTATATGATTGTCAGAAAACGAAATCACAAACAACAATACGATTATTTAAATACCTTGAGTACTGTGACTTAACTACCCAGAGTACAATGTCATAGTACTGAATCAATTGAATCATTATATTAAAGGGTTAGGGCATTATAGTCAATTGGTTAATTCATTGTACTTAAAGGTTTGGAATTTCTTACGGTAGGAGCTAATTAATTGCATTTACGGGGGTGAAATACTTATAGGCTAATTCACTGGATATAATCGAGGAGATAACATTGTGTTCAAGGGGTTAAGAACCTATTGTGGTAGAACACGTTAGTATCATTAGCAGATAAAATAAGTGGTTATGATGTATATTTTCGTTAAATTCGACAATTCACTCTTAAAAACAGATAAACTGGTAAATTTCTAAAGAATTTAAAAATGAATGCTTTCTTATTTGATTTCTTTTAAAGGTGCACAAAAAATCTTGAAACGGACATTTTATTCTTCTTTCGGAAGTTCATTAACGTCAAAAATACATTAAGAAAAACGCATCGTAATTTTTTTATTATTTTTCTTAGATAATTCATAACTTTCAAACGGATAAAAAAACAACTTACAACGGCTATCTAAAAATTCTTCGGTAATACACAAATATTTAAATTAGGTGATAGTTTATGTTTTTAGACACAACATGTATGACAGACAGAGAGAACTATTGTCATCGATTTCCTCCACAATGTTAGTCTCCATGGTCAGTCTGGTCATATGTATCTGTCCTCCGTTCCAGTGTCCTACCTGCTGACGTTGCTGATCCATCTCCACGACTTGGAGACTTACTACCGAGTCTCCGGATGTCTCCAAGAGGTCCTCCAGAGGACTTGAGTACTCTAGGGATATTAGTAAGTTTTGAAAAGTTAACTGAACGAGTCGCAGAGGGTCCTGAAGATGAGTTTTTGTTACCGTTTTATAAAGTTTAAAAATGTTACCAAAAGCATCTTGTAGTCCAGAAATAAAAGTTCCGAGAGCCAACTCCTTATGACAACATAATTCAGTCTAATCAAAACAAGAATTTTCAAGACTATAGTTAAGCAATCGTAAAAAAAAAAAAAAAAAAAAAATCTTAGGAAAGTTTTACGGGATCTTGAAGCGCACAAAAAAAGTTTAAAGAAATCGAACACCTTCTTATGTTTCTATACGCTGTCCAAGTCCCTCTTGTGCCTTTAAATGACCTAATAAAGTATAAGACGAAATAAATAATATAACACAGTTTCAAGAAGTAGCTGGGAGGTCCACAGATTCCTCCAGCAGTTGTAAAAATCTCTTGTGACTCGTAAAAGTTTCTCAGGAATCAGGAGTCGCCCTTGAACTTGCTGACACGACTTTAAAAGAATCCTAAAACTCTCACTTACTTCCTTTAACTATGTAGGAAATACTAAAATCGCTTCCACCATCACCGAAACACACCGCAGGTCAGGTAAATATCTTAAACCTCATTACAGTTCAAGGAGTCTCCCCAAATATCTATATATTTCTTCAAACCTTAACTGGAAGTCTTTAAAAAAGGAGGAAAAGTCCAAAATTATTCTTGTAAAACTCTGTCCTAATTGTATTAAGAGATCTTCCAGTGGATCTTATAGTGTTCTTCCCATTATATCTTAAGAACTTGTCAAAAGTATTCTGGGAAAGTCCAAGCATAATATACTGAATGCTCTTCAAATTAACTTACGAAACCTCTCAAAGTAACGAAGCTTTTCTTTGTTACTTACGATAATTCTCAAAGGAACTTAATGAACTTCTCAAAGTAACTTACAAAACTTCTCAAAGTAATTAAGGAAATTTCTCAAAGTAACAGGAGAAAATTCTATGAATGTCTGTTTCAGCCAGAAGTAAAAATCGACAGATGATCCTTTAAAATTCATTACTATGAGACGCCTTTCATATTACCTTAAGAAAAAACTACTTTCCAAAATATCTCCAGAAACTCGTCTATGAGGTCCTCCCAAGACTCCTGTCGAAGGTTGCTTCGACTGTGCAGGCGGTGAGCGGGTCGGGCTAGGCTCCCTGGCACTCCGCCTGCCATTAGCACGAAGGACAAGTTATGGCCTAATATCTGCCTAATCACGGGAGGGACATCCTAGAGCGGCCTCCTCCACGCTCCTGCGACCCCCTGAGTTACGCCAAGGTCTCTAGGAGGCTGTAGCAGAGGGAAGAGGAGACGGGGAGGGTGAGACGAGAGAGAGATAGAGTATACAGGAGGGAAAATTGGAGCTGGAAATGTAGGAGAGAGAGAGAGAGAGAGAGAAAGAGAAAGAGAGAGAGAGAGAGAGAAAGAGGTTACGAAGGTAGGCGGGAGGGAGGAGTACTAATGGATTTGATAAGCCTGTGGTTTTAGTTAAGCCCCGGATGATCAGGATTAATCTTAAATCAGCGCCAGTCACTCTCGACGCCGTGATCAGGTTAACTAGGTTCCCGGTAATCAGCTCTCTGAGGTTAACACTCTCTCATAATTATGAACGTAGATCTCAAGGCCCTTCCATCTCCTCCTCTTCGTACTCTTTACTTTTGTTAGTGCTTCTTCTATCTTTCATTGTTTGTTTTCCTTTTCCTCCCCATCTCCTTCGTCCTCCTCCCCTTTTTTCATGCTCGTTCTGTCTTCCGTCTTTTGCTATCCCTCTCCTCCTTTTGTTTTTTGTTCGTCTTACCTTTGATCGTGATCTTCTTTTACTCTCCTCCTCTTTCTTATACTCTTCTTCGTTCCCCTCTCCTTTGCTCGAGCTTACTCTCTCCGTTTCCTCTTTTCTTCTCCCTTTTCTCCCCCTCCTCCTCCTCCTCTTCTTTATCCTCTTCGTTTCCTCTTGCTGTTACTCCTTCTCCTCCTCTCCTCCTACTCTTGCTGGTGGAGGCTGGCAGAGGTGAGAACGCAGTGAAGTGGAACAAGGCCTGACAGGGTGATGGGTCGCGGGTGTCCGGCCAGGCTGCACGCCTCTACCCTTACTATTTATTGTTTATAATAACGTACACGTTGCCTCTTATTGCCATGATGCGACAGCCTTAAGGTATTCGTGGAAATCTGGGCTCCGACTCCCATTGTTTCGTTCGGTGATTTATTTTTCTCCCGTAAATGTGCCACTTTCTTTCTTTTGTTCTTTTTTTTTTGACGATACTAACACATTACTCTACATGCAGAGGGCTGAACCCCGAGTCTTAGAGATGGGTACGTTATTTTTTTTCCTCACACACACACTGTCCTTCTTATAGCGAAAGTACGTCCACTTTTTGAAACTTGGAGTAAACTTAACTCAGATTCTCAAATTTCGTATATTAACATTATACTCCGTTACTGAGGACGAGCATCCTGTTATGACCGTCTGAGAATTCATGATGAGAATTGTTGCGTCATATATGTCGACTCGATGTCATACAGTTCCTGAAATTGTTGCAGAAACTTGAGATAAATAATTGCCAGTGTAACTTGTGATCCTAGATGGTGACGCGGACGTTCTCCAAGTCGTGGTTTGTGACTTGCTGGCCCATGGCAGGCTGTTAAGGCAACTTCCACCACATTAATTACTGGTGGTAGATGTACGTGACTTACGACACTTGCTGTATGTATTTGTAGAGACCTTACGAACTTGGAAACTTCATAGGCGTGGGCAGAAATTCACAGAAATACTTGAACCCTTGAGTACAGTTATAATTCCATGAGTACAATAACTTCGTCCTTAAAGGAAATGGTCATCATGATGAAAACGTTAAGATATTGTACTCAAGAAAATAATTCATTGTACTCAAGAGGGTTAACTCATCGGGGTCAAGGGGTTCACTGTACTCAGGGGGTTAGCCTATTGCTCTTCAATAAAAAATCAAGACTTCATTAGTTCATTCAAGAAGCTCTGTCACTCTCTCTTTCTCCCTCTGTCTTTCTACATTACGAAGACTTTTTACACACATTAGAATCTTGAGACAGGAAACAATAAAACCGATTCAATTTCAAGAAGATACGAACTCCCTGACTTAGTTTGATTCATTACAGGTTGTTGTCGTAACATGATCTTCTGTCTTCACTGGAGTTCTTCCTTCTTCAACTGTAGAAATCTGAAGTTATGAGTCCAATTTCACCGTATTGAAAAGGGTGTAAAAAATACGATTGACCCTAAAAAACAGGCGCTTGTATCTATCTTTCAGTCGCGATCGATTGTTTAAAAGGTTCAGACACTTGTGAAGTCTTCATGAGTGTAGCTGATGAAGCGTGTCTAGTGGAAAGCTATTGGGGACGTGAGTTCAGTGGGAGTTAACGAGATAAGTGACGTTAACGAGTCGCGAATTCCTGGTGTTCAACGACACAGAGAGTTTAGTAGGGGTCAATGAAGCCGCAAGTAGTAAGTTTAACGAGACTTGAGTTCAGTGAGGTTAACGAGGCCGCGAGTTCAGTGAGGTTAACGAGACCGCGAGTAAGTTTAATGAGGCCGCGAGTACAGAAGGATTATAAGGCCTTGAGTCCAATCGTGGTCAACCAGGCTATGAGTCTAAAGAGGGTTAATGAGGCCGCGACTCCAATGGAGGTTAACGAAGACGGTTCTGACCACAATCAAGAGAGATGAGATGTCATATGATAGCTCTCAACCAATCAGAAGAACTTTTGAAATCGTACACCAACCCTTGACCAATCAGGATATACTCACGGCGTAAAAAATCCGTCAATATTTAATCAGAGGACATTGATGGCGTAACAAATAATACAACGAAGTTAAAGAGGTGAAGTAGGATGAATATGGACTAGTGAGACATGTATTCGTCCTATTGAAGTTGTTATTGATCATTAAACTGTAGGAATCAAAAGTTGACGAAAGAGAAAAGACAACAAGAGAAACCTCACCTGAAGCATCTCATACAAATGAAATAGACACTTGGGTAAACAAAGGTAGGTTGTTAAGGTGGCTAAGTACCTCGCCGCCCCGCAGTTAAGTCAAGGGGGGGGGGCGAATAAATCTAGTATATGATGATAGAAAACACTTATTATACCAAGTTCGATTAGACTATTTCGGTATTTGTATTAGACTCATCGTGGGCGGACAGATAAACGCACACACAGATGGAATGGCAGATGGGTGAACCAAACTTCCTTTCGGTCGGAAACTATGAATTCGTATCTGTCCCCCCGGGCGTCGGAGGGGGATATGAATAACAACTATGATCACAAACCTGTGTCATGCTGTAATGGGAGCTACACTGGGCAGCTTCAGTCTGCAATTGGCCTCCTGAGTTAACTTCATCAAAACTAAAGTAAAAATTTCTCCTCTGTCGAGTCAAATTTATCAAAAAAAATTTATATTTCGTGTGTGTGTGTGTGTGTGTGTGTGTGTGTGTGTGTGTGTGTGTGTGTGTGTGTGTGTGTTTGTGTAATAAGACATGCGACCTCCGAGTGGATTTAAGGCTCGCGTTCTGTCCTTAGGGATAATTTTTCGATTCTGTGGCATCTTAGTGTTTGTTTGTAATTGTATTTGTAAAAGGAGTAAATAGATATAAAAACTATGTAAAACCAAGTTCGATGACACTAAGAATGTGCTGTACATTAGACGTAGGCCATGAACGGTTAACTATTTCGGAATAATTACTTTCTACAAGCGCGAGGTTAGCAGTAGGAAGGTGTGTGTAGCTGTAGTTACCATCGACGTGCTTGGGATTTACGGTACAAGGGTAAGTGTGTTTCAACATCAATAACAGTAAGAAGGAGCTACACAAGTAATCTGTTTCTATAAGCCAAAGTTAGCAGAGGTAAAGTGTGGATGTTGATTTAACCCCCTTTTACACGTGTAGGATTAACGGCGGTTGGGTGTAATCTCCTCGACAAATTAACTGGAAGAAGGTGTGTAAGTAATCCCCATAAAGGTGGTATCGATCCCAAAAGAAATCCTCTACCGGTAGTGACTGAGTGGCAGCTCATCCCCTATCTGGGTCGTCCTTTGAGGGATTTATTTGTGGGCGATTTGTGTGGATTATATGTTCCTAGTTTTCCCTGGCAATTTCCTTTTATTTAATTGCTATATATCAATTCATCACATTTCTAATTGTTCACTAAAGATTAAACAACACAAATTATAAAATCATCCTTTAAACTTTCACCCAAATACTAAAACTCATCTATTGTTTTACTCCTTTATATCATCAACTTTTTCTCCGAGACGTAAATTCCTTCCTTCCTATATACCAACTTTCATCAAGAAGGAAAAAAAATAACCATTCTAGAAACCTACAAATTACCTATGTACTCATTTTCATCCAGGCGCGACACCTTTTTCCTCATTCTACCTACTAACTTTCAACCAGACCTTAGGGAGTGTATTTGAATGGAACAGCAAGAATAGGAGCCTAGGTGTGGGAAGGAGGGGGCTGCGTGTTGGCACAGCTGTAGGTGTGAATAAAATATCAAACAAGACGACGCTGCAAATGTCAAGTGCCTAACATGTTGCTGGAGTGGGCAGGTGGAGTGAGGTGCACCGCCCTCTGTGTACTGCCACTCCTCGTGCCTCCCCATGTGTTGGAAGTTAGGGACCAAATATTCCTCCACTTATATCCCTCAGTCAACCTCGGGAATTAGGAGCTACATCTACTGAGTTAGTTTCCTCTTATGTCATCATCCAGCCGTAGTTTATTACTCATCCTCGTGGACTAAAATTTGCTTACTATAACTGTTATATACCACATTATCATCACACAGCAGCCTCACGTATACCATTCTATCTATCATTTATATTACAAGTTACTCTTATATAATGGGAGTTATATTCTCTTGTATTTTTCTTTAATAAATATATATGTATACAGTATGTGTGTTCCGCATATGTATCATCTTAATGGAAGTTACATACTATAGTGTCCTTCACTTATGTATTCTCAGCCAACCACATATCGTTGCGTCCTTCATGTACATCTTGACTCCACCTCACAAGTGTGGAGTGGGATCTCATTTTCTTGTTATGTCATCAGCCAACTTCCTTGATATCAAATAACGCCGGACATCCCCGCCTCTGTCATCAGCCGACCTCTACACCTTATATACTACACTCTCCTACAACGATATGAAAAACCAGAGTTCTTATTCTCAATGGTTCGTTCGATGATTATTTCTCATAAGTAAAGGTATAAGAGTGCACCTAACTGATTATTTTAAACTAAGGTACAAAATGACGTCCTTATATTGGGTAATAATTATACAGGCTCGCTCTATACCTTAAGTAAACGTGTTAAATTTTCTCTACTGTAGTATTGTCTGCCGCTAAGTGAACGTGACTGGTTAAGGTCGTGGTTCAGTGTAACTTCTATTTCATATTAACACGATAACTTTTTGTTTCTTTCACATTAGCTTAAGATAACCAGTCAGATCATTCTTACATCTTCACTTACGAGGAAACTTCCTGGTCCTAATCTTTTATAATCTTGATTCAGGTTCATAACATCGAGGAGCCATGATATAGGTCTGTGACTGTCTTTGCTTCTGTCCACCAATATTAAGTACACAAAGACACTGTGTTAGTTGTACATAATAGCAGGGTAGTACTGTACATGGAGGCTCCACGTGTATCTACCAACAGTTAGTAAAGAGACTAAGACACATCTTGTACTCGGAGTCTCCTTGTCACCAAAACCATTTTAATAACACAATATGACGTCTCGGTCAAGTCACCTTTTTAATTTTACTTGCAGGAAAATTGTTCTGAGGCTGAGGGCGTCTCAAGACTTTATTACGGCCAACTGGAGGTAAATGACTGCGACAAACTGAGGTTTATTAAAAGGCGAGACATCTTGGCTCTAAATTGGAATACTGTCATCTGGATGTGTATCGAAAAGATGATTTATATTTTGCGTCCACTGTAATTACCAAGAGGAAAGGTGTAGTTATTACGTGGCCTGAGTTCAATACGGAAGTTAATTACAGTCATGGGTGATACTAATAATAATAATAATAATAATAATAATAATAATAATAATAATAATAATAATAATAATAATGATAATAATAATAATAATAAAAATAATAATAATAATAATAATAAAAATAATAATAATAATAAAAATAATAATAATAATAATAATAATAATAATAATAATAATAATAATAATAATAATAATAATTGCCGGTTAGAGTGCAGTTTCGGCCACACTGCCTACTTGTGTACAGAAGGAATAGTACACAGTTTGCTGTGTCCACACTTTTCCTAACTAGCAGTCATGCCTATGGGACCCACTTGTCTATGAAACAAAATTGCATAGATACAAAGACGGTAAATTGTTCAAGTAATTTTACTAGATAGACTACAGTGTTTATAGGCGATAACCTAACCTAACCTAATACTGTTCACTCCTGATGGGTCCTATGTCGCTCTTCATGGCCTCTAACCTTAATGGTCTCTACAATTAATAGGTTGTAGATTAAATGTTCACCAGCTAAATGGTTATGTTAGGTTTAGTTGGACTGGAGTTATTGTTACCTGCAACTGATTGTACAGGTGCGTGACTGATAGACTGTTGAGAGGAAATAATATAAAAGATAGAGTGTTTTGATACACAGTTAGTGGTGCTGTATCTGACCGCGTGATAGTACCGTGAGTGGTTATATAATATCAGATATGTCCTGATATAGCCACGGAGTGAAGATGTGAACCTCAACACCCACGAGGAGCTGGGTGACGTATACTGTACATGGCGTGACAACTAGAGGAGAGAAGGACAGCAGATCGGAAGCTGTGAGTTTGACCATCCAGGATAAAATGATTAATAATGTTAGTTTTTCGATACCCGACGACACGCACAAACAGATGATTAATCAGACATATTCTTAATTGGGTTTATTGTCTTTAGGAAACAACACGAACGTGAACATTTAACCGCTTCTGTTTGTCGTATTTTTTACTTTTTTTTTTTATGATGAGTCCGACTTGGAAAAACACAGGATCAGTGACTCCCCGGCGCGGCTGCTGATTGGTCGCCGCCCAGATATTAATTTTGGCAATTACTTGAAGACTTTGATCGTTTGATCTTCGCGGAAAATCCTGAGGGCACAGAGGGCAAGAGACGGAGGATATAATGAGGAAAATCTTATAAGTTTTGCGATCCCATTAATTAATCTCACAAGATTTTCGCCTCTGGAAAAATCAATTCGCACCTCTCTGTGGCCGTGACATATCTCCTGCCACCTCTCTATGGCCGTGATATATCTCCTACCACCTCTCTGTGGCCGTGATATATCTCCTACCACCTCTCTGTGGCCTTGATATATCTCCTACCACCTCTCTGTGGCCTTGATATATCTCCTACCACCTCTCTGTGGCCGTGATATATCTCCTACCACCTCTCTGTGGCCTTGATATATCTCCTACCACCTCTCTGTGGCCGTGATATATCTCCTACCACCTCTCTGTGGCCGTGATATATCTCCTACCACCTCTCTGTGGCCTTGATATATCTCCTACCACCTCTCTGTGGCCTTGATATATCTCCTACCACCTCTCTGTGGCCTTGATATATCTCCTACCATATATCTCCTACCACCTCTCTGTGGCCTTGATATATCTCCTACCACCTCTGTGGCCTTGATATATCTCCTACCACCTCTCTGTGGCCTGATATATCTCCTACCTCTCTGTGGCCGTGATATATACTCCTACCACCTCTCTGTGGCTTATATCTCCTACCACCTCTCTGTGATATATCTCCTACCACCTCTCTGTGGCCGTGATATATCTCCTACCACCTCTCTGTGGCCTTGATATATCTCCTACCACCTCTCTGTGGCCGTGATATATCTCCTACCACCTCTCTGTGGCCGTGATATATTTCCTACCATCTCTCTGTGGCTATGTTATATCTCCTCCCGTATATTTCGTTAATGTTATTTTGATTTATATTCTTCTCAATAGATAACTTTTCTTCATTATATCAATATACACTTTTGATATTTGTTTAAACACGAGTGACTCTGTACTGTTCTAACACCTATAGGTATTACAGAGTCCTAATGTGATTGTCTGAGCTTAAAGTGTCACTTCCTGCAACATTTATATTCGAGACAATAATTACAAGGAAATAACTGACTAGGAATATCATTGTCATTATTGTTAATTAATTACAGAAACATTTAAGTATCACAGAATGTTATATAGCACCGGTGCTTGTTGTATGAGTGTACGCAAGTCTCTGTTTATGTAAGTCTTTGTATATGTAAGTCTTTGTGTATGTAAGTTTTTGTGAATGTAAGTTTTTTGTATGTAAGTCTTTGTATATGTAAGTCTTCGTGTACGTTACCATTTGTGTACGTAAGTCTGTGTATGTAACTCTTTGTGTATGTAAGCTTTGTGTATGTAATACTTTGTGTGCATAACTCTTTGTATACATAAGTCTGTATATAAGTCTTTGTGTACGTAAGTCTGTGTATGTAAGTCTTTGTGTATGTAATTCTGTGTACATAAGTCTTTGTATATGTAATTCTACGTGTGTGTAACTCTTTGTGTACGTAAATCCTTGTGTACAATATGTCATACACAACAAAGTCTGTATAGTAGGCGATTTTAACCTTGGCCAAATAGATTGGACTGACCTTACGGGTAACTCAGTATCAGAGGATTTCCTCGAAACGATCCAGGACTGTTTCCTAAGTCAACATATAACCGAACCCACCCGGAGTAATAATATACTCGATTTAGTTCTGTTGAACAGAGAAAACCTCATTAGCAATGTCGAGGTAGGGAACGAACTTGCAAACAGCGATCACAAAGAAATTAGATTGCAGTTAGATCTTCAGGTCAGACTTAAGGAAAATTCCATTAAAGTCCCAGATTTCAGAAGGGCAAACTTTGATAGTTTAAAGAGGCAGCTGAGAGAGGGGGTGTCGCGCTTGGGCGTGAACCTGACAGATGACACAGACCTGATAACGAGATCTGAGATTGTCGAGTTCCATGACAATTCAAATAATGAGCTACTTAATGTACAAAGGCAGAACATACCATAAAAAAAACTCAGATCAGACAACAATGACCCTAAATGGATAAATAATTATTTAAAGAACATTATTGGCCAAAGGAAGGCTATAGGTCGAAGGATAAATCGTGGCGAAATTTACCTCCGGGAGTATTATAAGGTATTGGCCGGTAGGGTTAAGACCGAGATAAGAAAAGCAAAGAGGAATAATGAACTGAAGATAGCAGGGGAGGCGAAGACAAACCCCAAAGGATTCTACCAAATGTATCAAACTAAAACACGAGATAAGATTGGACCAATACAGTCAAATACCGGCGAGCTAACTGATAACGACGGAGAAATGAGCAATAATCTGAATAAATATTTTTCAATAGTTTTCACCACCGAAAATTTAAACATGATACCTGAGGCTCCGAGTCTATTCAGAGATAGTGAAGAAAACAAATTAAGCGAGATAGTAGTGACTAGTAACGATGTTAATAAGCAAATAGACAAACTGAAGCCTAATAAGTCACCTGGTCCCGATGAGATATTTGCCAGAGTATTAAAGGAATGTAAGGAAGAGCTTAGTATGCCCTTAGCAAAGTTGTTTAATATGTCATTAAAAACAGGTGTAGTACCAGAATCCTGGAGGATAGCGAATGTAATACCGATTTTCAAGAAGGGGGATAGATCACTATCCTCTAACTACTGCCCAATCAGTCTAACATCAATAGTAGGCAAACTACTAGAATCAATCATTTCCAACTCTATTCGAAACCACCTGGAGAAGCACAAGTTGATCAATGATTCCCAGCATGGCTTCACAAGTGGGCATTCATGTCTAACTAATCTATTAACATTCTTTTCATCAGTTTTCGAATCGGTGGACGAGGGGCACAATTATGATGTGCTATATCTCGACTTTAGCAAAGCCTTCGATAGAGTTCCCCACGAAAGACTAATTAGAAAGGTAGAAGCGCATGGCATCAAAGGTAATATCCTTAAATGGATTAGGCGTGGTTACGTGGACAGGAAACAGCGAGTGAGCATAAACGGCACTAAATCGCATTGGAGCAACGCCACTAGTGGAGTTCCCCAAGGCTCAGTCTTGGATCATTATTATTTATTATATAACATAAACGACATAGATATCGGCATAGACAGCAACATAAGCAAATTTGCTGATGACACTAAAATAGAACGTGTCATTAAATCTGACGAAGACTCTGCAAAACTACAGGAAGAATAAAAAAAAATTTCGAATGGTCGGAAAAATGGCAGATGAAATTCAATGTGGACAAATGTAAAGTACTCAGTATAGGAGATGTAGACAGGGAAACCAGTTACCAGATGAACAACGATGCCATTGTCGAATCCGACTGCGAGAGAGATTTAGGAGTAATGATAAGTAGGAATCTTAAGCCAAGTAAACAATGTGTTTTTGCTCATAATAAGGCTAATAAAGTACTTGGGTTCATACAAAGGAGTGTTAGTTACAAGACTAGCGATGTCATCTTAAAATTATATCTAGCGCTTGTGAGACCTCACCTGGATTACGCAGTTCAGATCTGGTCACCGTATTACAGAATGGATATAGGATCCTTGGAAAGAATCCAGAGGAGAATGACAAGAGTAATCCAGGGCATTAGGAACCTTGAGTGCAGAGACAGGTTAAAGCATCTTAATTTGCACTCCCTCGAAAGACGTAGAGTGAGGGGCGACATGATAGAGGTGTATAAATGGAGGTCAGGGTTAAACAAAGGGGACATTATAAAGGTACTCAAACTATCCAACCAGGAGCGAACTCGTAACAATGGTTTTAAATTAGACATATTTAGATTTCGGCGTGAAATAAGTAAACACTGGTTTGGAAACAGAGTAGTGGATGAATGGAACAAGTTACCAAATATCATCATGAACTCGAATATGCTGGATAGCTTTAAACATAGGTTGGATGCTTATATGAGCAATAAGGGATGGGTATAAGCGGGACTGCCCAGTATGGGCCAATAGGCCCGCTGCAGTTTCCTCCATTCTTATGTTCTTATGTTCTTATGTATTTTTGCATGCAAGTCTTTGTACGTAAGTCTTTGTGAATGTAAGTCTTTGTGTGTAACTTTGTATGTAAGTCTTTGTGTACATCATTCTTTGTGGATGTGTTTTTTGGTATGTAAGTCTTTGTGTTTGTAAGTCTTTGTAATAATTGTTTATCAGACCACAGCTTACAGCTCAGAGAAACACGACATATGTAACAGTTAGTAGATGAGCAGGGGTCCATAATTTGACACACCCTACAGTCCCAGGAGAGGTCCAGACCTGACCCGACCTAAGGGAGGTCAAGTTCACAAGGGAACCCCACACTGCCACCCTTCTGCGCTTCATCTTGCACAAGATGTAAGGGGGTGCCCAATAAACTAGCCCCCTCCGGGGCAATCTGTAAAAAAAAATCTGTATCAGTTCAAACCGGTGTCATGACCTTGTAATTCAAGGAACTACGATTCAACCAGCGCCCCTGTCACCCGACTCAACAACCCAGTCAAGAGACACCCAGTTCAGCAGGAGAGGTCATCTGCCTGCTCTTCCTCCAATATATAGGGCCTGTAGCTCTCCTCACGAAAGAGAGTCTAGTAACCAAGGGCCAGCAACGACGTCCCCGGTCCCGCTCATCAAAGAAGTCCGTCACTCAGGGCAACGAGGTCTCAACCGGGTCCATCGACAGAGGACAATCAGGTCGGGAGGGAGACTTCCCTCCCGACCCCCTCGTCACCAGCTAAGCAGAGTCTCCCATAGGAGACAGTCCAGAAGCTCCTGCTGGGCCTCCCTCAGGTCACACATGAGTCTTTGTCAGAGCTATCCATAGGGTGAGTTACCTACGGTGGGAAGTGTATTCATTTCATGTTTGTGTGCAAGAGTCAGTGTCTAGTAACGTAAATATAAAGTTCTAGTAACTTCGATATAATATTGATATTAATGTGTCCGTGCCATTGTCGTAATTAATAAATAGTTGTAACGAAGTGGTGTTTACAAGATGTCCCTTAACGTAATATAAGTGAAAGCAACTAACCGGCCTCGTTACCAAACTTCCTCTCTTTACATTCCTACTACTATAAATATTCTACCTATATGTATATCTTCTATACGAGTTTTATCTCATTACATATTTGTGTACGTAAGTCTTTGTGTACGTAAATCTTTAAGTATGTAACGATTTAAGTATGTCAGTCCTCGTGTATACATCGTGTATGTAAGTCCTCGTGTATGTAAGACCTCGTGTATATATCGTGTATGTATCGTGTATGTATTTTGTATGTAAGTCCTCGTGTATGTATCGTTTAGGTAAGTCTTCGTGTATGTAAGTCCTCGTGGATGTATCGTGTATGTATCGTATATGTTAGAACTCGTGTATGTATCGTGTATTTAAGTCCTCGTGTATGTATCGTGTATGTAAGTCCTCGTGTATGTATCGTGTATGTAAGTCCTCGTGTATGTATCGTGTATGTAAGTCCTCGTGTATGTATCGTGTATGTAAGTCCTCGTGTATGTATCGTGTATGTAAGTCCTCGTGTATGTATCGTGTATGTAAGTCCTCGTGTATGTATCGTGTAAGTCCTCGTGTATGTAAATCCTTGTGTATGTTAGTCCTCGTGTATGTATCGTGTATATAAAGTCCTCGTGTATGTATCGTGTATGTGTCTCGTGTATGTATCGTGTATGTAAGCCTCATTATATCATTATATTAGACATCGTGTATGTATCGTGTATGTAAAGTCCTCGTGTATATAAATCCTCGTGTATGTAGTTCTCGTGTATGTACGTCCTCGTGTATGTATCGTGTGTAATTCCTCGTGTATGTATCGTGCATGTAAGTCCTCGTGTATGTATCGTGCATGTAAGTCCTCGTGTATGTATCGTGTATCATTGTATCGTGCATGTAAGTCCTCGTGTATGTATCGTGTATGTAAGTCCTCGTGTATGAATCGTGTATGCAAGTCCTTCTGTATGTATGTCTTCGTGTATGTATCGTGTATGTAAGTCCTCGTGTACAGTATGTAAGTCCTCGTGTATGTATCGTGTATGTAAGTCCTCGTGTATGAATCGTGTATGTAAGTCCTTCTGTATGTATGTCTTCGTGTATGTATCGTGTATGTAAGTCCTCGTGTATGTATCGTGTATATAAGTCCTCGTGTATGAAAGTCCTCGTGTATGGAAGTCCTCGTGTATATAAATCCTCGTGTAAGTAAGTCCTCGTGTATGTATGTCCTCGTGTATATAAGTAGTCGTGTATGTATTGTGTATGGAAGTCCTCGTGTATGTAAGTCCTCGTGTACGTATGTCTTCGTTTATGTAAGTCCTCGTGTATGTATGTCCTCGCGTATATAAGTCGTCGTGTATGTATTGTGTATGAATGTCCTCGTGTATGTAAGTCCTGGTGTATTTAGGGAATATTTAACTGGTTCCTGAAGTGTGAACACAGTGGAAGGGCTTCTGGGGTGATGAGAGAAGCACCACACCACCAGGTGATAATTAAGAACCCATCAACCTCCAGAACACAGACGGAGATCATCCAAGAGACCTCAAAGAGAAAACAGGAAGCTACTGGCTTTATTAAAAATAGGAAGCCACTTGCTTTATTAGGAAACAGGAAGCCACTGACCTTATTTAAAATAGGAAACTACTGGCTTTATTAGGAAACAGGAAGCCACTAACTTTATTAAAATCAGGTAACTACTGGCCTTATCAAAAACAGGAAACTACTGGCTTTATTAAAGACAGGAAGCCAGAGGCTTTATTAAAAACAGGAAACTACTGGCATTGTTAAGAAACAGGAGGCCACTGCCTTCATGAGGAAACAGGAACCTGCTTGGTTAATTAATTAAAAAAAAAACTACAAAAAATAGAGAAATGGTCGGGAAAAGAAAAAACATGGAAATTTATTGTTATCCAAAGTAATAAAAATAACAGTGTGGCAAACTTCCTGTTTCAGAGGAACAACCCTTAATAAATAATAGAAAGGTAATACGGCCTCAAGGTAAATAAATATGAATATGAAAGAGCAACGTGGAAATAATGAAATGGAAAAGAGTAGACTGTGAACAAGGAACCACAAACATAAACACCAACAGAAAGGGGAATGACTGTAGAAGCAAAATATTGAAAAGAGAGAGAGAGAGAGAGAGAGAGAGAGAGAGAGAGAGAGAGAGAGAGGGAGACGGTTCCCCTTAGTCCTCCTGACGGTGGTGGGAAGAGACTCGAGCCTGAAGAGATAAAACAGGGATGCCTCGTGCCTGATGTGACGCTCTGAGGACCGACCAGAGAATTTTTTGTGCAAAATTTTTGGCCAGATGAGACTCGGCATGCAAACTTTCCCCATAAACATGCTGACGGTCCTTGGAAAGAAAATGAAAGTTATTACTTTTTTGTATTTTTTCTGTTCATCCTTTTTTGTTTGGTCGCGAGGGAAGGAGAATAAATCCTACACATCCTCGCGTGGAAACGTGGCTTAAAGAATAACTGAAGAAACGTATTGGGGATTAATTTAGAGACGCATATTTTTTCAGAAGCACAACTGTACATCTGGGGTAGAGACGGTACTCAATAAACACTGGGGAGAAAAGTGGAGAGCCTGAAAAACTGCTGACTAGGGAATTCGATAGTGACTTCAGTAGTGAATGATTTCAGGGAAGGGATGAAATAGTGACGAATAGTAGACTCAAGAATTAGTGATTCATTAAGTATATACAGTACATTTGATGGCCGAAATTGTGACAGAAAGAAGATAACGACTTCGAAATTACATGTCATGATGGAATGACTTATTTATGAATGTAAATAATATAATGTTGTAAGAGCAGTCTATGGTAAACAGTGAACGCATGTGATAAGACGTAACAACTAAGGAACCGATCGTAAAATTTAGCAAATACATCCTACTTGTTTAAGTAAGTCATGTATGTGAATAATAATAAGTCTCTTATATTTGTAGGGAATTAAAATTATATGCTTTCTTAAAAGTATTTTCCTGTTTATTTCTTCTTGGTTCATTCTATCCACGTTATTCTGAGTGTCAGTTGTTTATTTAGGACATTTCAGAAGTGTGTGTTGAGCGTGTAGGTAATGGACTGCTGGATGTGGGAGTTTTGTTGTATTATGGCGACAAGGATACCCACTTATCTTGAGTTCTGGACAAGGGACGCTGCCTGCCCCCGGAAACGTTCTCTGCATACATAATATTACCTGCTGTAAATATTTAGATGTTTATAATGTGAAATGCCAGTTAATGCTAAAGTTTAGGGCTTGCCATTCTAGATATAAGATGTAAATAGAGAGGTTTGTCGATATTTAGGGGCTATTTCTAGTATTGGATCTTCTTATCCTGCCTTATTTCACACCCCGGGCCTAGAAAGACATACAACAAGGGTACACAGAGTCCTCCTCTTTGAAGGTTTCATAACCAAAACAATCATCCCGAGTGAAACAGAAATAACATTAATTAAAGTAGAAATAACAATTGATGCCAAATATCACGGTGTAATATTACTCTTGCATGTGTTAAAGTAATTAGATTTGTGAGAGCAATAGTTGACCAAGTCAACGCATGACTCATTGCCAGTTCTTCCCTGTATTAGATGTAATAAACTCAGTATTGTCTTGACCAGTAAAAGTGTAAAAAATTGGTCTTATTTAAGACACGAGAATCGTTAGATAATCGTGTTGTATTACTGTCTATATTACTGCTTAAACGTTGGCTGATACAACCATGAATCTGTAAGTGATGTGAGAAATTGAACCCATGCCGACACAAAATGTCTTACATAAAGAAGATGAACTAACACCTACGTGGTGAAATATCACACTGTACGAGACTGAGTAGTCGTAGTTTTCATCAAGGAAACTTGAAATCTTGGATAATAGAATATTTTGGACACCCAAGAATTTTGGGAATTATAGAACAAATAAATATTGGCATACTAGAATCTTATAATCTTGAAATTCAAGAACATTGGAACGTTAGAATCCTGGAATTTTAGAATCTTGAAAATTTCAGTGATTATTGAGTAAAGGGGAAGGGTAAAAGGCGATACAAAGACTAAAAAGTGTTGAGTGTAGGACTTCAGGGCTGTTCACCTGTAGAACCCAACTATAACACACGGCTTGGTCAGCCATGTGAGAGACAAAATGAACGTTCAGTAATGATAAGACCTTTCCATTGTATCTGAATACTAATTAACTAAGATTTTAGTTTAAAGTTGTATATTATTTATTGCTTTGTTTTTTCTTATTTTCAAGTTATTGCAATAGTAGGTGAAGAAAATGTTAAGAATGATATTTATCAACTGCTCATTTGGTTTAGTATCTCAGATAAAACAAACGAGTTGTTAGTTTATAAAATAATTCACTAGTGAGACAACCAGCAAATATTAACTGACTATTATATCTCCGTACACCGTGTATATTTATATCGAGGAAGCCACGTGTAGAAATATGAGAGTTTTTATATTTTACTCCTATAAATTATTACTGTGTTCCTATGAAGGTAATTGTAAGAGCTGGTGGGTGTGAGTGTCTGACCTTTGAGGTAAGTCGTGTCAGTGGGCGAGCTTGGAGGTGTTGAAGGCGAGGGTAGAGCTGTTATACACTCTACTTGTATACTTTGGAAGTGAGAGATAGAGAGATGCATGTTCAATGTTGTGTTCACTTCCGGACTGGACATCCATCGTGCATTTAGAGAACAAATACTGATTATTGTGTAATATTTGCCGTTGTATTTCTAAGTAAGATGAGAAGTTAATGAGCGAGTTAGATGATTTATAAAGGAAAAAAAGCAGATATGACTATTGAAGCCCACTACGACAAGTTCATAAACATACTTGCGACTACATATATGAACATGCATTTGGAAATACATAAGTGCAGAAAACACACACACACACAAAAAAAAAAAAAAAAAAAACTCAGCACATCTTAAGACAATCTTCCACCTCCTCGCTGGCGTATTAAGGAGCAGCAGTCTACATGAGCTGCTGCTGAGGGCGTCTAAGCTCCATCTTAAATATCTTTGTTATACTCTCTCTCTCTCTCTCTCTCTCTCTCTCTCTCTCTCTCTCTCTCTCAATGTCAAGGATGTCGTTCCGCGGGCCCTAATAAAACTCTGCCACTTATTCCATATGCTAATGAAATAACTTGGTACGAGTCGCTCAGTAAAGAGTATCATCCTGTCACTCTCGAGGATTATCATATCAAACTTGAGAGGCAGGACCCAGCCGACTCCCGGAGGTCCTGGCGGGAGCATGAGAGCCGGATGGAAGATGGAGACTGAATTTACTTTTTCTTATTTTTACTTCCTCGATCTTTCATATTCCGCCCCGTCTTTATCTCTCTCTTATTCTCCATGTTTAAAAGAATGAGTTTTTAAGGAGGGAAAAGTTCAGCTGGACTGCCTACATGCACCACTCGTGAGGCTTTTCGTTGGTTCAAACTCTGTTGATGGACTTCCGAGTTTCAGATCTGCATATTTACAGAAACCTTACCCAAGACTGTGTTTTCCCCCTCGGAGGACACTTGGGCATTGGTTTCTTTGGAGAACCTTGAAAGCTCGTGAATAATTCTCCTTGAGAGGCCGGGAATACCACCTTGGTAGGGACCGAGGAGGATAACCTTGTTTACGGGTCCTCAGCTCCTCGCTAAGGCAAAGGAAAGTTAGCCTTATTTGTTCCTTGATATTCCAATAACTCCCGGTGACCAAACTTTTACTTCGCTGAGCAGCTCAAAGTGGCTCAAACCTCGCCAGCTGACGCACATAATACCATTGTGACATAATCTTTCGTCCTTTTCTTATATTCATATTCTTATCTATGAATCATATGACCTTTTGATATTTCCCTCACTGTTTTCAAGTGTATGGAAGTGGATCTACTCTTCAACTTATGAGTTTCCCGGCTGTACCTGTACCTGTAACTCAGACTTACTCCTACTTCACCAGTTTGATGAACCGATTTTAACTATAAATGTACTTATCTTTATTATGTCCCTTTCGGCATTGCTTTTCCTTCACCATGCACTGAACCAGTAATATATTTTATTTCACTTTTATATTCTATCCGACCAGAGTTTGAGAGCAAGCGAGTATGGGAACGCTGTGTACTGGTTATTATTATACTGTACCTTTGACCTCTAGTTCATACTATAAGTGAAGGTTCACGTGTCTCTGAATAAGCAAAAATGGAATGCACTGTGCAGTTTGTACGGTTTCATCACAAGTGGGGATTCATTTAAATGAAATGGCTGAGAAATTGGCCAAAAAAGCTGCAGGAAAGATGTATATAGATATTGGTAGCAATTTAAGTATTAGGACGATAAAGAGGGAAATGGAAAGAAAAAGAGGAGAATGGGAAAAAGCAAGAAGAGACGTGATTGCCATATGTAGCGAGAGTTTTCATCACTGTTTGTATGTTTTACAAAACACCAATGTAACTTATGGGACTAACTTACCATCTGTTGACACTGTTATAATGAGACTAAGATTGTGATGTAAATATTACTTGCAGATAAGTGGAGGGGCGGGTCAACCTTGTCAGTCTTATGGATGCACATACACTACAACATGATGTAGTAGGATACGAAAAAATCCAACCATACAGGAACAGTGAGATCACTACTTTAAAGAAACAAGTTTGTTGCAATGTATAAAAATTTTGCTCCAAGGATATGACATTTAATGTTGTGTAGGATTACATCATCTGTTCTTTTAATGTAATGCAGTGTTCATGTCAAAATTAACTATTTAATTTCTGTAAAAATAATTATTTTATCAACATTTATAACTTTTGGTAAACCCCAGAAGGGGATGCCAAAGGTGAGGGTGGGAGTAGTATACTACCCTGTCACTTTGATGTAATAGTATTTCATTTACAATTTTTGACTAAGCAAAGACATACCTGTATACTGTATACAGAGAGTAAATACAGAATTCCCCGACGTGATAAGATATATTGTGGTTCTTCACTAAGAAGTGGACAGTGTTCATGCAGTGTGATTGATGTAAAAGTATAAAATAAATTGACTGTTGAACACGAATATGTAGCTGTTCCATCCCCAGATGACTCAACCTGAGGGAGTGAGTCAGCGTCATGAAGGCGCGTGAAGGAGTGAGTCACTGGCATGAGTCATTCAACCATAAGTACGACGCTCACGACACAACATTGGATGGTTACCACATCTTCATCTGTTATGGAGATACGATGTTTATGAGTCTTGGCGCATAGACGTCAGGAACGATCGGACGAACGAATGGACCCACTGGCGAACGGATGGATTCACAGACGAACAGATGAATTCACAGACGGACGGATGACTCATAGAGAAAAGGACAAACGGACGCTAAAATCAGCCTCTCCTCTATTCTTAACCACAGCCCAAAGGAAAAAAAAATATGTATCAAAACACACACCTGACCCGTAGTGAAGGATACATTAGCCGATCCTGTAATTTCGTGAACCACTCTGGCAGTAATTAGACTTACGGCTCAAGTCTGGCCCGGCGGCGTGGAACAAGCCAGGGCCCTAACGACCTCGTTATCTCGTTAGTGTTAAAGAGATGGCGATTCCCTCCCTTAGATTGACAATTTGGGTATTCGAGTGTCAGGATAAACCATCTGGGAACACCTGACATAACTGGATATGACAAATTAAGGATTATGTGATGGAACATATACAGAGAAAGAATTTAGAAGAAAACTCAATCCCATAACAAATAAATGAAATGAAAAGAAAAAATAAACATAAGTGAAATAAATTTTATAAAAGGAACTTCGGTACAACGACAAACTAACATACAGACAGTAACAAGTTAACAGACTGGCAGTGACAGACAGACAATGGCAAATAGACTGACAATAATGTCAAATAGACGGTGATAAAGAAACAGATTGACCGTCAAATATTCAGTACGACCTTCTGTATATGCCAATAAATGAATAAATAGTGTTTTATATACAAAGAATTAAACAACATGTATGTATGTATGTATGTATGTATGTATGTATGTATGTATGTATGTATGCATAATCTAAAATTTGTGTCCTATTTCTCGAAAGAGCTTAGGTAAATGTGTCGTGTGTATGATTGCAGCTGACGGTGTGAGGAAAGATTAATTACCGATATCAAGTTGTTATCGTGCTCTTTGTTTAGTGTATGAATTAAAGAAGAGGAAAAGGACGAAATGAAAGGAAGGAAGGGGAGGGAGAGGAGGAAGAACAGGAGAAAAAGAAGAAATGAGTATAAGAAAGAAAAAGGACAATAAAGAGGAAGAAGCGAGAAAGAAAAAGAATGTAAACTAAAAAAAATAAAATAAAAAGAGAAAACAATTGTTGATAAAAAATTAAAGATGGAGAAAAGGAAATTAAAAAAGACGAAAACGATGAAGACAAAGATGGCGATGTAAGTAAAAACACAAAAAATGTACAGGTTGAGGCAAGACAATGTAAAAAACCCAAGCAAAACTTTTTTTTAGTGGCTGCATTTGTCAACTCAATGCCCTCCATTCCTGACTGATTTACTGACAATGATTTTCCCAGCGCTTTGCAGGAGAAAAGTTTCCCCACAAAATGTGTCTAGTTTTTCATCAAGTCCCCCCTGAGTGTCCCTTCACAGCACCTCACTGACTACACTCACTCTCCTTGAACATGACAGACTAAAACAAATGATGCCATACTTTTGACCTACATCCCTCATCGTGTTACTCCAACTATAGTATTTCTTGTTACCTAAATGTTGACACTAACTGCAGTGTTAGGTGGAGGTGGAGTTGATCATCCTGATGAAAATACGGACCCGTGAAGAAGAATCCATCCCTGCATGACATTGATGAGGGACTGAAATAAATGTGCACCATTCCGGTTGCAGATATTCTGGCTTTACTATGTTATCTATAGGGTCAATAAAAGTGAAGGAGGAAGTTCGGCAATATATCTTTATTTATGGTGGTATCATATCCACGCAAGAAGGTGAGAGGCGGGAAGGAGCAAGAGCAGACCCACCCACCATTCTCTCCTCTATCTTATCAACAACTGTTGCTGGTCGCCTCCCGTCTCAAATTTTTAACGATGCCAAAGACCACCTCATTGATGAAGCAATTCCATATCACCAGGTAAACAATGTTACTCCCTTGACGATCATAATTTACATTTATCGTCCTTAAAGAGTTATTACTTAGATAGTCAACGATGTAGTCAAGTATCAGACCAACTGAAGAGACATTAAACTAAACCATCTGCACGAGACTCTTAAACCACCAAAGTACACATTAAAGCAAAAAAACGAGACATTAAATTTACTGTACCAAACATTGAATCAAATAATGGAGACTTTAAATTTATTATAAGAGACATTAAAACAAGTAAACTTATTGAAAGATATATTACACCAAATGTAATAGATATCAAATCAAGTATAAAGTAAGACATTTACAGTGATCTCAGCACTACGAACATTATACATTTTACGTAATTAATAATTTGCAGTGAAAAATATTACTTTCAAATCATCATATCTGCGCAAAGAGTTTATACTTCACGCTAGAGACAGATAAATGTGAAATAGTGATAAATGATCAATATTTTATATTTGATGTATATTGTTTCCTGCTGTAACATATAAATATTAACTATACTGGGTGTCAGGTCAAATTAATTTCCGTCATCCCGAGAAAATTTTATATTAAATGAAACGCCGCAAAAAAGTTGAACACAGCATCAACTCATAAAACGTATTTTTGTGTAGTCTTGATGGCAGAATAACAGACACACTTCAACAAACATTGTTTATGAATAATGAAATACCAACTCAACTATATATTGTTTAATGCTCAGCATATTAAAAAATACGAATTCATTTGGCGTTGAATTTATTATTAACTTGACAAAATGACATTCACTCACTTTTACAAAATTACAGGAGCATAAACTCTCTCTCTCTCTCTCTCTCTCTCTCTCTCTCTCTCTCTCTCTCTCTCTCTCTCTCTCATATTCTCTCTCTCTCCCTAAAGGCTGGTGAAATGTAACTGGGCATAATCTCAGACCATGTTTTTTACACTGTGTTTGTGCAAAGCTTAATGCTGTGTAAATCGTGCTTGGATTGATGGGGTTCAGGAACCCGCTCCATGAAGGGCATGGAGTCAGTTCCAGAATACAAGAGTCCACAAGGAGTCTAGGGCAACAGCTGAGATCAGGTTCTGTGGGTTTTGGTCATCAGTTTTGTGGGGCCCTATTACTACACCCTGCAGACCGGGAACAGCAGATTTGCTATATATCTTTATAGGAATGTTTCCAAAAGTGCCAACTGTTTCAGCAGATGGTATTTTGATGCACAAAATCTAGACGGGAAGTGGTCTAGCAGAGCTGTGGGAAATGATGTATGCAAGAATATCAGTTGTACACATATTAACTGGTCATGTTTTCGCACGTGCACATCATGCTAACATTCTTACTTCAGCAGCCCTTATGTGTCTTACTGGAGACATCTGGCTGCAAGGACAACATCAATAGAGATCACTTGAGGAACCTTTACAAAGCTCTTCTTAACCAGGAACAGGACTTCTATGACTCATCATTCGAGCTGAAAGCACAAGGGACTGGAGGCTTCACCTCTACTTTGTGAGGGGAACGATTCCACATGTCCATGCTGCAGGTCATCTCCCTTATGCAAAGTCTGCCGGGTTGAATATCCAACAGATGAAAGACTTAGAGCAAACCTAACCCTTAGACGACTACACACTATTACAGAGAAGGTTTATTTTACCATCCGTCTTAATGATGCATTCTGGAGCAGAAACTTCTCCGACCAGACCATTGAACAGTTTTTGATACGAATGTTGACACATCTGGAGGAATGACACACAGTGGTGATGTCACAGACTGTGTTGGTCACACAATATATATATATATATTAGTTCTTGAATTGATAAGTGGCTGGGCTGAAGTAAACACTTTGTTGGTTTTGCTTTATTGTAGAAAAATATAGTTTCACAGGTACTGAGTTGAGTTTGAGCATATATTGTACCTTCTCTGCTCAGGGAAGTGTCTTAGTGCACTTGTGTAGGAGAACACTTAAGTGAGATGTTCACTGGGTAACAAGTGATATGACAGTCTCTCTCACACCAGGGAGAAAGGGTGGTCAGGCAGGTCTTAAAAGGAAACGAGTCAGATGTGTGTTGCTGAACAGCGCCGACCAAACTTGACCTCGCCCGCTCCCCAGAGGAAATGTCAACTCACCATTTGATTCATACTCATGGATGAATGACTTGGTGAATATATGGGTAATATACATTTGGGTAAATATTTATATAATACAAATGGTGCTGTTACAAGACAATACGCAGACAAAGTATAGTAGGTCCAGGCACTTCCTCGTTGTATTCCTATCTGTAACAGCATAAAGACCTGTGTCCAAGCACCAGATTAAACGACAACAGGGATCATGCCATCTTTGTCAAGTGGCTGCAGGCACACCCACCATTTTGTGGATATAAACCAATTTGTCTGGGTTCTCTGTCGACTGGCATTGTTGCAGATACATCAGTGAAGCGTGATGGTGTTGTTGAAATTGGTCAATCAGTGGTATCACAAATGAGTGGCAAGAGGTTCACAGACGACACAGTAACGACAAATTAATACTTATCTGTGCTACGAGCATCAAAATCAGGGGTCAAGATACAGTAGTTAATCCAAGTCTTTTATTCAACAGAATCACATGTGTTCTCAATGACACTTCTGAGATGGGAAAGTTCTTGGTTTACGAACTTTCTCCTCAGCCACCTTCCATTTTCTATGGTGGTGTGATGCTGAAACCAATAAAGAGTTCCTTGGGTGTCATGTTGAAATCATTTATTACTCGGCAATCCAACATTCCAGAGAATAAATAGCCTTTTTGTTATAGATGGAGATCACTTACTTCAAACAGGTTTTTTGTCACGACCGTCCACTGATGCTGGATCAACTGTGGTACAGTATTTGATGGATATGTTACCACCACATCAACAAAGGTAGCTGAGCAGAGCCGAAGAGCTAACCACCACTGCCCAAGCAGCATTCTTGGCCAACAGTATCAATAAGAAGATGTCAGTTCGGACTTTACTTGAAAAGATGTTTACTGCTGGCATACATGTCAAGCAGGCTGAGGCACTCAGACACACTAAATGTTTCAGCAGCGCTAAACATAGTAGAGTCAGAAGGTCTGTCAATTGTTGTTGGGACTGACACCGACTTGCTGGTCATTTTTGTTGCTTGGGCAACCATAACTTCATGCACAGTTGGGGACATTTCCAACTAGCACACTTCTGTGAGGTGTGAACCCCTAGACTAGAGTATCGACTCGTGAATTCGAAGCCTCCGAGTTACTCGGTGAGACGTGAGGTACTGTACAATCAAAGACAAAAGTCGTGTCGCGGTTTTGTCCGAAGATTAAATATAACTCATGAAACATTATGAGAGTCCTACCACAAGGCTGAGCCCACCAAAAGTTTAGCACATCGGCATATGTTTTCACCAAATTTCACTACAGGACTTTTGTCTATACATACGGTATTACGGTCGCCTGGGACCAGAATAATTTAAAGCAACTTGATTTATTTTACTCATTACTTGGTCTGGCAACTTTGATGCTTTACATGCTTCTCTATTTACATAATACTCTTACAGATTAACTGATGTAGTATGGACGCTTTTCACCTCACGATCCATTCATCTAACGTGCAGTGAATGATGGTTGTCCTGCAGTAGACATTGTAGGGATGAAACAGTAACTTGGATGGTTACACATAGTGCTAGGTTTCATTCTGGAGTGTGGTGTGGGTCAAGTGTTATGGTGGTGGCGTGGTGCTTCGGATTCTGAGGCAAATTTCATTGTCTGGCCAGCCGCATTTCTGTCCAATCACCGAATTTATTACCTGTTTACCAAATATCATTTACGTGACGAGCGTAACATCATCTCTGATCATTACACACATATTTACATTATTAATATGACAGGATGCAATGATGTTTTATTTGTTTATCTCAATGACACTACAGCCAAATGTAAAGTATCAAAATTCAGAAATTAAATATTTTTTACTTATAACAGTATGGCGGTGTAACTGTCCCCTATCCCATTGTGTAGCGCGGGCAGAGATCTCCCTCTCCCCTTCGTCTCTTTACGTTACATCCCCTGCCTCAAGGTATAGATTGGATATATTTTTGTTACTACCTCCCCAGACGTACGGGAGCAAAGTTTGAAGTGGACACTATACACTCACCATGGCGCTACATCTGGTATTCGCACAACTACCATTTGGCTAACAAGTTTTCACTAAGACCTCCCACGCACATGCAATTTTTAGTCGGCCATCAATCAATTTAATTGTGTAAGTGAGAACCATTGAGCCAAATGGAAGCGCAGGCACATGCAATTCAATAGTAAGGCGACTGAAAAGTTTGTGACATGCTACAACTTGTGGTCAATGGAATAGTTGGCCAACTCGCTTGTGCTTGCAGTTTCAACGTGTGTGAACGCACTAGCAGGGAACTGTCGGCCGACTCTCAGCTCAGTCCGAAGGCGAAGTCTTCACCGTCTGTACCTCGATAGTGTGTTGGCTTGTTTGAAATGGAAATTGATACAGATAAGGATTGGATAAGGAGTAGAGTAAAAAATAGACCAACTTTATATAATAAGTCTTCGAAAGAGTACGCAGATAGAAATAAGAAAACTAAATTGTGGAATTAAGTGTGTGAGGTGATGAGTCCCAGTTGGACTGATTGTACACCACATGAAAGAACGATGAAAGGTAAATAAAATTCTCTTTGTATGATACTTTAATTTTAATTATTTATATAAAATAATTATATGTATTATGAACAAAGACAGACAGAAACATAAGACTTTTGAGATTGATACTTTACTTATTTGGGTAGGCCCGTAAATCTTCATACAATTTGTAATTGTCCTTTAATCAGCCGTTGGCTTGTAATCGGATGAACCCATTACTGTTTTTTGCGTTTCTTTTTCCTTTGACGAATTACCAACGCACAAGCACAAGCTGTTTCGACGAAGTCCATAATACATCTGAAATAAATTGACCAACTGTGTATTGCAAGTGCGCGGGAATTCAAGTCGGCCAACAGTTTTGTCGGCTGGTGCGTGCGAAAAAACTGAATTGGCCGATAAACAATCGATCAACTAAAAATTGCATGCGCGCGGGAGGCATTACCCTCCTCAATCCCCCTTAACTCGTCCCCGTCATTTCCTCATCACGAATCCACATTCTCAAGGTGAACTAGTCGCAAATATCCCCAATTGTGCCTGTAGGCCATGTATTTCAAAGAGCTGTGGGGTTAAGTTGTGAGGTTAAATTGTGGGGTTAAGCCCTGAGGCTATTTGGGGTTAATCTGGGAGCTTAAGCTACGAGGTTAGGCTGTAAGGTTGAGCTGTAAGGTTAAGCTATGAAGTCAAGTTATGCGATTAAGCTGTGAGGTTAGCTGTGAAGATAAGCTATAGGGTTAAGCTGTGAGATTAAGCTATGACGTTAAGCTGTGAAGATAAATTATAAGTTTAAAGTGTGGGGTTAAGCTGTGAGGCTTAACTGTGGGGTTAAGCCATGAGGTTCAGGTAAAGGAAAGGACCAGAAGGAGAGTGAAAACTCCATTACCTCGCGGAACGGGGAATATATCTTGTGAGGACAATCATATAAACTAGTGTCTTAATTGTTTACATTAACACAGTTATAAGGTGTATTAAAAATGTTTATGAAGGCTAATTTATCGTCCCAATGTTGATAACTAATGTTCTAAATGGAAGTAGTTCTCTGTTACCACACCAGAAGCAATACTCAATGTGTGAAAATATTGGACAATTTTGCCTTATATTACCAGTTTATAACTTTATTTAAGTTATGATAATGTGGTGAAAATAACGTACTAGGTATTGTTTCTTCAAAGCTGTCATTAGAAACATTTACTGTGGAGAGTTGCCACAGTTGACATTAATAGTTTATAACTTATATTATCGGGAAAATTAAGTTATACTGTCAATACTTTATATAGCGTGTCTTAACCCCACCCAAACTAGACTACATATCACCTTTAATCTTATATATACATAACTCGTGCCATATATAAACATAATAATACAACAACAGGTGAATTATCAGTAAAAGATTCAGGAAACATAAATACAACTTCCAAAATCCATTTCCTAGACCTCCCCTCGGTGGCCTGACCGACTGGTGCCACCGTCTCTCGCCCGGGTTACACTGTTAGAGTACACAATTATGAGAGAACGAGACACTTGCTGACCCTGGCCTAACCGCCTGGGTGGGATATATGTGAGGGATAGGAGAGACTTGCTGACCTTGGCTTAACCGCCTGAATTGGGTTGGTGAAGGGTGAGCGGATGACGCCAAGAACCAGGATCAGGGTGGGTTGGTGAAGTGTTAGGCTGGTAATTAAGCGAGGTCTGGTGACATCAGAAGGGTGAGCGGATGGCGCCAAGAATCGCAGGCCAGGATCAGGTTGGGCTGTGTGTTTGGCTGGTGATGCTGATAAGCGGATGGCAACAAGTTTTAACACCAAGCGGTAGCACAACCCAATAACAAACAACCTAAACCCGCTGGGAAGCCTAGAGAATAAATGCCAGTATTCTCTTTGACACCAACTGTAAGAGCACTGAGGCCACCATTATCCATGAAGAACTATGTTGGAGTGACCATGTTACTCCCACCTCTCGTTAACATTAATCACTGCTCCATCACCTGGTGTAAAAGTCTGCAGGTACAATAGGTAATATTTACTCTGTCTCATATTATTGTTTCAGTGTTCTCTGGCGTTTTATTAAATTTAATCCTTTTATTTTTCTTACCATTCTCGTATTTAAATAAAATGTTTGTTATATTGTTTAAAATCCAAATAAATTGTGCACAATTGTATATTTAGAAACGTCTGTGTAACATGGAAGTAAATGCATATTAAACAGTTTTACAATTTTACAATTCCAACTGTTGGCTAATACGAGTACTGTATATCGGTTCTATGTGTGGTTCTGCCTCTCTGGCGTACAGGTACAAGAAGTACAGAGAAATTTTAGTCAGAATCGGTGGAACGTTACCGAGAAAGTCGTCACATTGTAGCTAAATAGTGACTGCTTGTTCTCTAGTGACCTCTTTACTGTAGCGATCATCTTACTCCTGTGACCATCTTATTTTAAACACCACCTCATTTTGCGACCACATCACTCAAGAGGTCCCTTTACTCCAGTGACCACCTTACTTCAGTGACCACATTATTCAAATGACCACATTTTTGCGACCACATCACTTAAGATATCACCTTACTCCAGTGACCATCTTCTTTGGGCGGGAAAAGTCAAGATTTCACGAAGTATTACGTTGTCATAAATGCTTCTTGTGATTTTGCCGTATCGGATGATTACAAATATATATTTTTTTTTACAAATTAAACAGCCATTATATAAAAAAAACTAATAACGGTAAAATGAAAAGCAAGATGTATAAAAAAAGACGTGAAAAGTACTTTTAAAGTAACAATAAAGTTATATGACATTCCTGAATGAACACTTACTTGATCATGGAGGGCAATTCCTTGGCCGAGTCGTTCACCTAATCTAAGCCCGTTTGACTTTTTCTTCTCTGATTGTAAAAATAAAAGTTTTTGTTCCACCATTGGCAGCAACTTTGAAACATGTAAAGGATAAGATACGTGAGGTTGTTAGAAAAGTTTAGTATGATATGTTACAGAATATATGGAGGGAAACAAAATACCTCTTTGATGTCTGCTGAGCCACAAAACTCATGTTGAACTTGTGTAGCTTGAAAATAAAACTTTTTGGATTTTTTGTATTATATTTTGTTCTTCGTTGTAGCTTTGTTAGTGCTTTATATAATGAATGTTTAATATCGGGAATATAAATTGTAATCACCCGGTACATGAGACACCCTGCAGTAATTATGTATAACATGCCTCCAGTCTCTCTCCCTCTCTCCTTTACTTGTCATTTCTCTTTTTCTCATTCCCATTATCTCCCTCTCTCATCTGTTCTTGTTATTTCTCTCTATCATTTTCATTATCTCCCTCACTCTCTTTCCTTTGATTCCCCTTTATCCCTTTCTTGAACTCTTCCTTTCCCTTCTTCATTATCTTCCTTAAGGTTTATCTCTGTTCTCCCTTTCGCTATGCCTCTATATATCTCCCAGACAAATTCTCTGGTGGATGAAGAAGGCCTTAATATGGCGTGAGTGAAGGAATGAGATGAAGAGACACAGGAGACACGAGACGGATGAGGTAGGCAAGAGACTCGTGTTCTGTTCACTCCATAAAATTATTACGGGATGAACACTATGTTAATTGATATTGTTATATTTATTTTGTTCATTCCATTGGATTAACATACGATATACACACATGTTAAATCATTTTGTTAGATAAATATATTGTTCAGTGAATTGAACATGAGTTAAACACATGTTGATATGCACTTCTATAATTATTCTGTTACATTTTACCAGATTTTATATATATATATTGTATTACCTGTGCTGTGGTTACTTTAATATGAATGAAAGATGAGGAAACTGTTTTTATCAACAGATATTAAAACTCCTACCCACTTGTTGAGGGGAAGCCTTAAAGGTCACAGGACGCAGCAGAGCTCAATAAATCTCAGGGTTTAAATTCGTCATAGACAATCTCACGAATTCATCTGATTGTGTAGCTGAAAATAGATGGAGTCGGTGTTAAGATTTATTGGTTGAGTATCGTGTGTACTGTATGTTGTTTATTGCTGTCGTGATACTCTCTGAATGTGCTCCATCTGTCTGTCTTGTCTATCTCTTATCAGTATCTTATATATATATATATATATATATATATATATATATATATATATATATATATATATATATATATATATATATATATATATATATATACTTCGTCATGTTATAAAATTTATCCTCTCTCTCTCTCTCTCTCTCTCTCTCTCTGTCTGTTGCATCTCTCATTATCTATCTATATATTTATATATCGAAATCTCGTAGCCTGTTGTTTTTTTTACTTAATTTTCAGACATGATAAGCAGTTACTTATACAAAAACGACATACACTACCACACACACACACACACACACACACACACACACACACACACACACACACACACACACACATATATACACTCTACTACTACTACTACAACTATTACCACTAACTACTACTTTGCTGTCACTCGGAATCGAGTATGACGATCATCCAGCTATGATACATTGATATGAGTTATTAAGGACCCTAGGTTGGGGAGTTCTAAGGTGACTAAAGAGGCCTCTACGGGACCGGCAGGGCCAATCACAGATGTTGCACATGTAGGGGGATACATCTAGTGCGGGAGGGGCGGCGGCAGCGTCTTTCCGGCGATGGCGCTTGCCTGTCTCATTGTGCATGCAGTCGGGTTAACTCGAAAGTATTGGCACCTTCTTGTGTGGTGCTTTTCCAAGCATTACGTGGGAATTAATTGTCTCCGAGGCCGAGGGGGGGGGGGTCGACTTGGCACTTTTCCAGGTTTGTCGTAAGACCATCCTTATACCTTTTCAGTTGCCCGCCAGCGTTACGTTTACTATTCGTTAGGTGACTGTAAAGTAGTTGCTCTAGCAGTCTACTGTCTTCCATGTGGGTAACATGGCCAGTCCAGCGTAGTTGTTCATGGATAATGGTAGCCTCGATGCTTCTACAGTTGGTGTCAGCAAGAATACTGGCATTTGTTCTCTCATCTTCCCAGCGAACTTGGAGGATGGACCGTAGACTGCATTAGTGAAAGTTTTTAAGTGCCTTGAGGTGCCTCCTGTATGTGACCAATGTCTCGCTGACATATAGCAGGGTGGGGAGGACCGCTGCTCGATATACGTGTAACTTTGTAGATAATTTCAGCTCCCTACAGCTGAAGACACGGTTTCGGAGTCTGCCAAAGGTTTGAGATAGTGGACAGGTGGGAGCCGAGATACCGAAAGTGGGTAACATTAGTGAGGGTAGTACCGTTAAGCTGGATGGATGGTGGAGGTGTGGCTGAACCAGGGGCAGGCTGAAAGAGAATCTGAGTCTTACGTACATTCACCTCAACGCCGAAGTGTTCATACGCATCTGCGTTGGTGTTCACTGATCTGTAGGTTGCGTTCAGTGTGAGTGACAAGGGTGAGGTTGTCTGCATGCTGAAGCTCAGTAATGGAAGCTGCCGACACCTTTGTTCCTACCTGGAGTCATCTTATGTTGAAAAGACCCTTCATCCAGTACTCGATGTCCACTCCGCCGGCTAAATTGGCGCTGCCATGAGTAAGGAAGGCAGCCAAGAAAATGGAAAAAAAAGCGTTTGTGCCAGTACACAGAGGGCTTCCCTGTTGATCGAGTCAAAGGCCTTGGTTAGGTCGATGAAAGCCATGTACAGGTCACAACGCTGTTCTCTGCACTTTTCCTGTATCTGACGGGCAGCAAAGATCATGTCAGTGGTGCCACGTGATGGTCTAAACTTCTAAAGCCACATTGAGATTCTGGGAGGAAGTTTTCGCCTCAGGAAGAAGTTTGTATAGGAGGACTCGGGCGATAATCTTGCCAGCTACTGACAGCAGCGAGATTCCGCCGTGGTTGCAACAATCTGACCGGTCTCCCTTGTTGTTATAAATATTGATGATGGAGGCCTCTTTAAGAGCTTGGGGGATTTCCTCCTTTTCCCATATATTCTCCAGGAAAGAGTGGAGAAGGCTGGTAAGCAGAGGTCCTCCTGCTTTATACACCTCGGCTGGGATTCCACCAGACCCTGAGGTTATGTTATTTTTCATCTGTTTGATGGCAGTAGCTACCTCATCCAGGGATGGAGGATAGCCGAGGTGGGTCAGCTCTGGATGCTGAGGGACCTGCTGGGTAGTCATGACATCTACATCGGTGTTTCGGTTGAGCAGTGAATGATAGTGCTCTTTCCAGCATTGAAAGAGGCCTTCATCGTCTTTAATTAAGGAGTTACCGTCAGATGAGCGGAAGGGAGTTGCGCCACGATTGGTTAGCCCATAATTCTTTTTAGAGGAATTGAAAAATTCACAAATCTTATGCTTCACATGCTTTATTTTTAAACTAGTCGCTCTTTAGATTGCGAAATTCCCGCTAGACCGCTGCATTCTTCTTGCAGAAGGTATCAGCTTTGATCCGAGTCTGGGGTTTTTTCTGCTAGACAGTTAAAGCAGGATATTTATCATCGACGAGTATATTGATTGCCGGGTCATTTTGATCAAATTAGTCCTGGTGTGTTCTTTCGATCTGGCCGAGGGTTTCTCTGCAGGTTTTTGTTATGACAGTGTCAAGAATATCCCATTCGGCACAGGGATTTGGGTTGTTTGTTGTCTGGTTGTTTATCAGCCCATGTTCGAGCAGCTTTCTGAAAGCATGTGATACTGCTGGATCCTCCAGACGCTTAGTGTTAAAACCTCTTGTGGAGGCTTGTTGCCTTCGCCGTTTTGGGGTGACATGATGTGAGAGCTTGGCTCTGACAAGCCGATGATTAGTGTCGCAGTGGTCTGAGTCACGCATGGCACGGGTGATGAGGACATCTCGGCGTTCTCTTTCTCTGACAATGAGATGCCAATGTTTGGATCGTGGGTGTTGCCTTTGAACTTGTCGGCCTGCCTAAGAAGGTATTGGTGATAGTGAGGTTGTGTGCAGCACACTTGCTGAGGAGGAGTAGGCCGTTCGGATTACACTTTCCTAGTTCATTTCTCCCTATGTTTTTCTGCCAAATGTCAGCATCTCTGCCAACTCTGGCATTGAAGTCCTCAAGGAGCACAACCTTATCTTCTCTGGAGATAGAGGTTTAGCAATCTGTCGAGGTCGGCGTAAAAGACCTCCTTGATGTCATCCTCTGCGCATCCAATGTTGGGACGTATGCACTGAGGAAAACGGCATGGCGTGAGTGATTCAGTGAGACTCTGAGCGTCATGAGACGCTCATTGATCCCAATAGGCATTTCAGTTAGCCTCTGTAGGATGCGTTGGCGGATGGCAAAGCCAACTCTATAAATGCGGAATCTCTCTGCAGAAGGGTTACCCTTCCAGAAGAAGGTATAGCCAGACCCCGTTCTGTGAGTTAACCCTCGTCTGGGAACCGGGTCTCACTAATGGCTGCTATGTCGATGTTATACCTAGCCAGCTCATTTGTGCCAGTATCCAGAAGGGTCCTGACATTCCATGCAGCGACCATAAGAGGTTGTATGGTTTGGTTTTGCTTGGATCTGTGATTTTGATTATGTTTTCGACCGCATTAGGATGAATTTACTGGGTGCGGTTACCCAGTCAGGTTGTTTTCTTAGGCAGGCTATATGTAGGGCACCTTTTCTAGCCCCCTACCCATGTGGGGTGAGCAGAGTGGCTACTCAAAAGGGCTGCTCGGTCGCACAGATACGACCGGATTGCACTGCTGCCTAGATCCCAGTGCATAAACGACCATCTTATCTGTGCCGCCCATGTGTAGAGTTGTGACTAGAGACTCCCGGTAGTCAGCTCTGCCTATCCCCGTCGCCATTCGTCCGTCACCATAGGACTTTTGGGGGTATAGGGGTTTTGCTGATAATGAAAGGTATAATGAGCTGGATGATGGCTGTGTGTGAGTTGATTTATGTGGTGAGGCAGGAGCGCAGGCTGCAACCACACATCTTGACTCTCTCTTTTCCTGATCCAGTGGTGCAAGTGTTGCAACGACTGGGGAGAAGGAGAGTTGCAATTGACTGCCGATAGCTCAGTTTGTTGGGTTTCGCCTTAGTAGCCTGTCCATCAGGCATTGCCTTCGTCCGCCGGTGTAGTCGTTGGGTTCCCATGGTGGTCACCTGTTCCTCCTATACCTCCTTGGGATCTTGTTGGAGCTCTGAAGGCATGTCTGCCTGATGCGGGATTCCACCGCAGATTTTTCGTTCGGGGTTTACTCCCGTAGTCTAATATCCATAAGGCAGCGGGGCAGTGGTTGGTCAGCGCAAGGACGTGTCCACATGCCAGTGGGCCTATGCGCCGTCCCGCTGGGGCCCACTGCTGCTCCCTGTTGCCACGAGGAGGCACAGCAGGAGTTTTGATGGTGAAGAGGCTGTGTACTGGCAGGGGAAGACTTATGCAAGTTCCTTCCCTGTTCGCCATGAGGGCTACCCAGCGGAGGTAGCTGAAAGCGAGAGGGAGCAAGCAGTGCTTGCACCTTAACACTAACATAATGCTGCCACTAGACGCATTTCACCACCCTGTGTGCAAACACACACACACACACACACACACAATAATGCTTGCCCCTATTGTAACGAGGATGGCTGTTCTTAAGGCCACCTAGGCGTTAATTTGTTAAGGTGTACAAGCTGTCGCCAAGAAAACAACCACCCTTGAGTTAACGAGCTGCATGACCCAGTATGTAGGAATAGTCTGAGAAGACCGGACAACTCGCCAACTACACTGGCTAACCATTACCCCGGAACACGATCCGCATATGGATTAACATCCGGGTTCCCGATTCCTTCTGGGTAGACAGAGGCAAATGGCATAAAGAAACTTGCCCGTGGATCGAAACCGGGTCTGCTCACTTGCGAGGTGAGCATGCTGACTATTACACCACAGGTCTCACACACACACACATACACACACAATAATGGTTGCCCCTATTGTAACCTAACCTAACCTAACCTAACATAACCGATGAAGGCTTTCAGACTCTCCACACCGCTACGTCAACGCTCTCTCCACCCTGGAAATGCCATCCCTCAGTGACCTCCACCACTACGCACTAGCAGGGTTTGGCAGTGGACTACTGCACCATCCTCTTCATCGCCACCTACTGCCACCTGCAGTCCCCTGCCCACCTCGCGCAGTCCGCCACTACAACAAAATTTAGCCCATAAGAGCCCGCACTGATAGATATAAGAATAGCACCATCCCATCTATTGTCAAAATAATAAACAGCTCCTGATTTATGTACTGTACAGCCATGTAAATGTATTGAACGTATATTATTATGTCTAAATCACACGTAAGTTTGTATATTTTCAGCCACCGGCTGCAACTCTATTAATAAACCGTTTATTATTTATTATTATTACACACACACACACACACACACACACACACACACACACACACACACACACACACACACACTCAGGAACCTAACCTAACCTAACCTAACCGATGAAGGCTTTCAGACTCTCCACACCGTTTCTATAAGAGCAAGTTCCCAATTAGTGTAGCAAGACTGTGTGATATTGGAAGAGCTGAAAGGTAAACACAGAAGTAAATACAAGAACCAGTTGATTCCACTAGGAAATGAGGGTTGCGTGCTGAAGAGAAGAGGTCTTGGTGGCGAGAGATAGATGGTGTCTGAGTTGTGGAAACATTAAACGGTTCAAGGTCAACATTCCTCAGGTGCACGATAACTCTGAGACCAGAAATAGCAGAGGAAGTGATTTAGGTGGTTTGGGGAGACTGGCGGAAACTTGATGAACTTACTGATACGAAACTTCGTTCTTGTACATTGGTGTTCTTATAGACATATATATTAATGTAAATATATATTTCTCGTTATCAAAAATGACTGGGAAGAATAAATAAAATTCCTGAAGGACTCCGCCATCCATCTAAAACTCGTGAGACTTTGATCCTTGTCCAACCTAAGCGACTGCTGGTCCTATTACCATAAAACATGAGAGGTAGGAAGAGCTTGTTGCCATGATTTGTTGTAGTTTTTCCTTTTAAACTTGAAGGCAATTGGAAATATTGCAGCGGTCTGTGTCGTAATCTAGTGGTCAGTGTCCTCCTGAAATTCCTTCAGTTCATCTTCTTCTTTTTCCTCCTGTGTTTCCATATAATTGTTCTACTGTTCAATTCCTCCATCATCTTTTTTTCTCATTATCTCTACGTTTTTCTCTTCCGTTTTTTCATTCATTTTTCCATCACCATCCCTTCCTCCATTTCTTCCTCTTTCTAATCCTTCTCTTTTCTTCTTCCCTCTGCATCAGGTTGAATCATTATAAACTTTTTCCATCATTCCTCTTCGTCTTTCAAGTTCTCCCGATTCATTACCAACTTCTCCTCTTTATATAGATGCTTCCCCTTTGTTTTATTCTCACTCTTGCCTTTATTTCTTTTCTTTGTTTCCCTTTCATTCTCATCTTCTCTTTTTGCTTCCTCTTCTTGTCCTTCTCTTCTTCTTCTCTCTACATCTCCTCCTCCTCCTCCTTATCTTATTAATCCTATGGTCCACTTCATTCCCTCATTCTTCTAAATCCTCTACCGCCGTTTCTTCTTCATCTCTCTCTTCTTATACTTCTTTCCACCTCCATTACGCCTTTCTCCTCTTCTCTCTAATTTATCTTCCCATCTCATTCTCTCCTCTTAGTTCTAACTCTCTCTTCCACTTCAGCTTCTCCTACTTCTTCTTCTTCTTACTCCTTTCTTTGCCTCTTCCTCTCCTCCTTTACGTCTTACTTCTCTGTCCTCTAATTTCCCCTCTTCATCTCAACCTCTCCTCCTCCTCCTCCTCCTGCTAACTCTCCTCTTCACCTCATCTTCATCTCCTCCCAACTCCTCCACCTCTTTCCTCTCCTGCTTCTAATCCTCCTCTCCACCTCATCTTATTCTCTTCCCCCGTCCTCCTCTTCCCTCCTCAAGTCTAATGTCCCAGACGAACAATAACACGACAATACAACGTAGAACCTCCCTCTCCCCGCCTGCATGCGTCTCTCTCCACACTAATGCATTTGGGAAGGTTTTCTGCCGCCACAATGCAGAGATCCGGCAGGAATTATGACCACCACGCCGCCGAGTCCACGTATGTTACGAGCGAAAGATAAAACAAGGAAGAAACGACTCGTGTGTACGGAGAGAGACGTTGAGGGAGATGGTAGTATATGTAGGTGGTTGTTCTCGGTAAACGGAGACTGAGAGATGATATTTTACTCCGGATTTCCTAGCGGGGCTGGGTGGTATGGCGTGGACGAGTGTGTGTGTGTGTGTGTGTGTGTGTGTGTGTGTGTGTGTGTGTGTGTGTGTGTGTGTGTGTGTGTGTGTGTGTGTGTGTGTAAGGGTGCGTGTACACATGCAGGGAGAAGCGACCAGTAGACAGAGACGGTTACGGTCGGTTCACCCCACAAACGAGACAACAGTCTGGCAAGTTTGTACACGATAAAAGTATTCCTCCAGCAACAGTTTCTGGTAAATGGCAGAGACTGACCAACATAGAAAGTCATAATGGCGATTCACTGTTCTAGTAAATTCTAACTTTGAGTCTAGAAAATGTTGAACGTCGCCTTACTGTGAGGAGGTGCCGCTACTCTGCTAGACACCAGCGTTAAATATCGTTGTTCTTACAGGAGTTCAGAATGATACTGTAATCGTATTGTTCTGGTGCATGGAAGGTTGTCATGCGTGTTATGATATGGTACGATGGTTATGTGTGGAAAGGATCTAAAGTTGTAACATTTGGTAATATATGATAAATTTTAATATACAGGTGGTATTAGCCGTTTTACATTATTAAAAAATACAGGTGTTACAGCAGTGTTGAGGGAGTATTATGTTGGCAAGAGTGTAAACAATGCTTCTCTCTCTCTCTCTCTCTCTCTCTCTCTCTCTCTCTCTCTCTCTCTCTCTCTCTCTCAATGCACACCCACAAAAAAAGGCTTGTTGATATGAATCTATACTTTTTTGTGTGTGTCTCCAAAATAGTACAAAGTGAACGAGTTTAATTCGTGTAAAATCTGAGTATAACTTTGACAATAGTTTGGAAGTTATTTACGATGTATAACTTAAGTCAGTACGGTACTTGTAGACTTTTATCTCCACTACGAGGAAAATTTGACGTATGAGCCTGTGAAAATGGTACTCTTGAAATTTGGGTATTTTAAACGGCATTTGTAAGGGAATTTTCTTTTAATAACATCAATAATATTTCGCTGAGTAAAATTTTATCAGACAGTTAAAAAAAAAAAAATAACAATAATAATAATAATAATAATAATAATAATTAATAATAATAATAAACGAGCTACCCCCTAAAGGTTAAACTAATAACATAAAATTCGGATTTTCATTTTATAACTGATATCAAAAGGTATAATCAATAATGATAAGAAATAGTAAATGATAAGACAAGAGAAGTGTTTGGTTGTAGATAATATAACAACACTGTGAATTGTGTGGTGGTGACGTGGTATAGTGGAGTTATGGTGTTGGGGTGTGGTGGTGTTGTTAGGTGGTGACGTTGTGGTGTGGTATGGAGGTGTTATGGTGTGGTGGTATGATTGTGATGTTGCGGTGTGGTTGTATTGTGGTGATTGATGTGGTGGTGTTATGGTGTTGTGGTATGGTGGTATGGTTGTGTTGGTATGTTAGTGCTATAGTGTGGTGGTGTTATGGTATTATGGTATGGTGGTGTCATGGTGTGGTGGTATGGTGTTGAAGTCATGGTGTGGTGGTATGGTGGCGTCATGGAGTGGTGGTATGGTGGTGATGTCATGGTGTGGTGGTATGGTGGTGGTGTCATGATGTGGTGGTATTGTGGTGTGTCTCCTCTCTCTGGGGTGTGGTGGTGGCTGCTGATGGAGTATTTCCTTGTAGGTTAAACCCATATACTACATGAACCCCACAGCACCATGATACACTGCAGCTATCACCAACAGGAATCATCAATAGTAACGGCAGTACATGGTAAGTGTGCTTATAAAAATAATTAAAGTTAACGATTTTCAACGGTTGAGGACAGCGTGGCCGGTAATGTACTCTGTTGGCATTCAATTTTCCAACTGTAAAATACGGTGCCCGATCTGAAGATGGATCGACTAGTGACACGGCCGCGTGACTCGAACCGGGGTACACTAGGTCTAGCGGCGTGTGTTATATCCACCCGACAGCCGCACTAACCCACTCCCCCCCCCCCCTTTCGATGTTGGCAGTACCCTTAATATCAACTATCATATGAAAGTTAATGAAAGTAATGATTTCTAATTTAAAACAAAGTGATATGGCTTGGCAGGTGAAGTTTATTATGGGAGATTTGAAGGTAAGAGAGACGAAATGGTGTCAGCACGTCTATCCTGAAAGTCAGTCGTCACATTGTGTCTTTAATGATGCCCTGACCTGAGTTATTTAATGTGTGATTCCTAGTTACAGGTGAGTGACTTATATGATGATTCATTCCAAGATACAGGTGTGTGAGTTATTTTATGAGTCATTCCTAGATACAGGAGAGTGAGTTATATGATGATTCATTCCAAGATACAGGTGTGTGAGTTATTTTATGAGTCATTCCTAGATACAGGAGAGTGACTTATATGATGATTCATTCCAAGATACAGGTGTGTGAGTTATTTTATGTGTCATTCCTAGTTACCTGGTGTTGGATAGAGCAGGTCCCTCTTAACACGGTCGTTCGTTTTCTTATTCAGTTTGAAGACGTCATAAAGATTTTCCGCGCGTGTTACTTTGTTACAGGGGTGCAGAGAGTCCTCACGCTCTCCTTACCGGGGTGAGTGAACACTGAAGATAGAAAAAATTATGAAAAGAAGAGAAAAATGCGAAAGATTGAAGTAAAAGAGGTCAAATATGAGATAAAATGGCTGAAGGTTAGAAAGAAGGAGCGGAAACATAAACAAAGGAGGTATATACGTGGATAATGAAATGAGGGAAAGATGCGGAAAACTAGGAATATGTAAAATAATGAGGCGGATTAAACTAGAGAAAATGACGAAATAATGAGGTAAACTCGGGAAAAGTGATGTAAAATGAGGAAAACTAAGGAAAACATCTCAACAGGTGAAACACATATACCGAAAATGAATATAAGTTGATAAAATTTATGGAAACCAAACTGAAAATTAGGAAAACTAGAGAATATTGGTAAATTAATACGAAAAAAGGAAAACTTAAAATTAAATATAACATTAGGCGAGTAGTACCAAGGACGATACAAAACATAGAATTTGATAAGGTAAAAAATTTCTTGAGATTAACCTAGTCTTACTTAACCTAAATTGATCTAATCTAACTTACAAGAAACTCATTTAACATAACCTAACCTAAGTTCACCTATGCGTAACCTTATCAGAATTAACCTAACTAAAACCTAACCTAGATTAACCTAACCTGGCTTAATCCAACATCGCTTTACCTACCGTATGTTGAGGTAAATTAACATAGCTTACCCAAACTTTTTCTTTATCTGTATCCATGTTTTTAGTTTACTCTTGTGGCGGACGAAACAGAGAAAAAACAAACACATATAAAAGTTCTTATTCGCTGTAGGAATCCATGAAACCTTCATTTATTCACCTGAAAACATGACTTTGCATTTCATACTTGATTAAAGGTAGTATTTAACTTAATTACACAGGGTGATTCAGCAAAGAGTACATTAAATTGGAGGATGAAATCCTTGGATAATTCTACATGTAAACCACAATGTCTCTATGGTATGATGTCAGTTTCTGCATATTTTTCATGTTACAAAACATTTAAGATGTTGTATTGATGAGAGTGAATTTGATGTGAAACCCCCGTAGGTTTTTGTAATAATTTATTCACAGATGTCTTCTGTACAGCAGTACAGAGTGATACAGATGCTTAAAACAGGTGCAATGAGACAGGGACCGTGTACGACCGTATGAGATAGAGGCAGTTACAGGGGGAGGGAGTTTCACATCAAATTCACTCTCATTAATACATCTTAAATGTATTGTAACATGAAAACTATACAGAAACTGACATTTTACTATAGAGACATTGTGGTTTAGAATTATCCAAGGATGTCATCCTCCAATTTAATGTACTCTTTGCTGAATCACCCTATGTGTGTGTGTGTTATATATATATATATATATATATATATATATATATATATATATATATATATATATATATATATATATATATATATATATATATATATATATATATATATGATTTGTGCGTTTGTTACGTTTTTTGGTGAAATCGGTTATTTTGCTAAATTTTGCATATTGGTAATTTTGCGAAATAACTTACAAACAGACAACCTAAACTAGCCTAACCTTATGGTTAGGTTAAGTGAGAGGTTCGATTAGGTTAGGTTAGGTTAGGTTAGGTTAGGTTAGGTTAGGTTAGGATGGCTCGTGTAGATTGATACTCAGTTAAGTGGTCCTGTTCTTTTTTTTTTTAAATTTGGTTAGACTGTTTGTATATATTCTGTCTCTGTCTCTCTCTCTCCCTCTTATTCTTAGTCATGTACTCGCTCTTGTCTTTTGCTTACTTACTCAATTTTCCTTTATCTCTCTCATTTATTATTCATTTGTCACTTCATTCCATTCTATCACTCTCTCTTTCACTTATTTACATTTTCTTTCATATGCTCTATCTCTCTCACCCAGACGTTCACAAATTTGTTCTGTCTCTTAACTTTATCTTTCTCATTCATTTAATCCTTCTCTATCTCTCTGTCCCTGTCTCGCTCACACTTGCTTACCCTCTAGTTCTCTTTCTCCCTTTTTCTCGGTCTCCTTTCCTTTCTCTCCCCCTTATTTCTCTATCTATCCATTCATCTATCTATCTATCTATCTATCTATCTATCTATCTATCTATCTATCTGTCTGTCTGTTTGTCTGTCTATCTTCGTCTTTGTACTCTCTCTCTCTCCTCCGTCAAGGACAAATAAACCAAACTCTGGACACTACATTCAGACGTTCGGGTATTGTCAGATAACTGCAGATTGAGCCTCGTCTTGTGTAGTCCTGTGGCTAATGTTATTGCTTACATTACCTACTTGTTTATTGCTTCTGGGGGAGGAGTGGGGCAGGGAAGGGGGTTAGGGAAGGGATAGGAGTCGGAAGGGGGGTAGAAGATGAAGGGTAGTAGGGGAGGGAAAGAGTAGAGAGGAGGGGAAGGAAAATAGTAGGGGGTGATATTGAGGTGGTAGGGGCAGGAAGAAGATACGAGAGGAAGTGGTGGTAAGGGTAGGGGAAGGGGTTGGGGGGTAGGGGAAGGGGTAGGTAAGGAAAGAGGGGTGGCTAAGGGAAGGGAGAAGGGGAAAGGGTGGGTATGGGGAAGGGGGACAGGTGTGTAGTGGAGGAATAGGGGTGGTAGGGTGAGGGAAGAGGGTAGGAGAGGAAGGGATAGGGACGAGGGGAGAGAAGAAGGCTGGAGACGAGGGCTGAAGGGAGGAAGAAGCGGGAATAGGTGAGAGGGAAGAAGGTATGTGAAGAGGGAGGATGTTTAGGGAAGGGATGATTGGGGTGGAGAGAAATATTAAAAGTAAGGGGGAATAGAATGTGGAGAGGAAAGTTCTGGTTATCTCTCTCTCCTCTCATATTCATCCAGTATTTTCATATGTATCTTTATGTCCTGTCCCCTTGTGTCACTATCAAGGTCGGAGTTTCGTGGAACTGACAAGAAATTTGACATTTTTTTTTATTTTTTTTTACAGGGATTAGCCCACCCGGGTACAGGTCACTGACCCACATCGGGGCCTGGGGGGCGAAAATTTAATATTGTAATAATAATAAAAATAATAATAATAATAAATAATAATAATAATAATAATAATAATAATAATAATAATAATAATAATAATAATAATAATAATAATATAATAATAATGAATAATAATAATAATAATATAATATAATAATAATATTAATATAATAATAATAATAATAATAATAATAATAATAATAATAATAATAATAATAATAATAATAATAATAATAATAATATTAAAAAAATTAGTTCATAGTAAATAAAATTGATAATAAAAATACAAAGTTGAAAATAAAATAATAATAATAATAATAATAACAACACTGACAATAATAATAATAATAATAATGTATAATAATAATAATAATAATAATAATAATAATAATAATAATAATAATAATAATAATAATAATAATAATAATAATAACAATAATAATAATAATAATAATAATAATAATAATAATAATAATAATAATAATAATAATAATAATAATAATAATAATAATAATAATAATAATAATAATAATAATAATTATAATAATAATAATAAAAAAAAAAAAGATCAATAGTGAGAAACGATATATGTATGTTGTGTTGTCAAAGAACGATAAACATTTGAGACCCTGCAATTGTGTGTAAATGAGGCAGAAAGTCAAATGAGCAACCTGGGACTTGGTCACAATTTTCGTGATGCCATATGGCAGCAGGGTCTACCATTAGACAACACATTATGCTTCCAAGTGTGAGACAATGATGGACAGGGGAGGGAAAGGGTTGTGGGAAAAGGTGGGAGAGAGAGAAAAAATTACGGAAAGAAGTGGAATAGAGGGAAAAGGTCATGGAATGGAAAGGAATGAAGAGAAAGGTGGTTCCTAAAAAGCTACGAGGCCTCAAGGCGTCCATGACCACTCTGATGTTAGCGGCTAGACCATAGATAACGTCCCTAAACCAGAATCCACTAATAAGGTCAGCGGAACGCGAAATATAATCTTAAAACACTCGTACATGCAGGCGGGCTGTCTAGTGCTAGGGCAGACAAAATGGGCAGTTAACCAGACACAGCTCCAATTTACGTACAATAACTAGACTAATGCATGAGTTAACCATACTATTAGCTTAGTTAGTCAATAGTAAGGTAGTCTTCCCGCCAACTACTACCTTCTTCTCCATCTCTTCAATATCAGAGCAGTTGACACCCTTCATCCCGCCCTCCTCTAGTCTTCTTTCAAACTCTCTTTCTCTAAAAAGAAATATGGAGGTGAAGTGAGGCGACGGAAGATGGACGAGAGATCGATACCTGTTCGTCTTACAGGATGACTCAACCTGAGGTGAATTACAGCTGAAGAAGCCGAACTTATCAGTGTCTGGAGGCCGAGCGAAGTCTGCTTCCTCCTCACCAATGACCCGGTAAAATTCAAAGGTTAAACTCATTCGCCAAACACGAGCATTACAATCAAAAGAGGACCTATAATGACTTAAATCGACCATAGAATATAAGTTTGCTTCTTAGGTCAAGTTCAGCGACACGACATAAATGATAGACCCGGAACTAAAGGCAGACGTTAAAGTCAGAAGGTAAAACTCTAATCCTCACGAAGGACTTAAAAGGTAAAAGGTTGAAACAGTCGATAATGCTTGAAGGTTAAGCTCGGAGACTAGACTATGGTATCGCCCAGGGTCAAGCTCAAGGATAGAAATAACAGGTTCATCGGTTGAGCCAAAAGGTCAATGCATCAGGTCAGGATCAAAGGTCATACTCTCTAAAGGGGATTTGGTACAAAAAGATTCCGTCGTCCCTCTCGTCCTTCATCGGTCTCACTTACGGACTCTTATCACAGGACTGAGAAAAATGCTGAGAGTTAAACAGGTAAGATGAGATGGGGCACGTGGGAGGAGGGTCTGAAGGGATAAATCAAAGGGAGGAAGAAGGGTGCGTAAGGGAGGTGGAGGAGATGTGGATGGAAAGGAGAGAGGTGAGAGGGATTGCTTGACATACAGGAGGCGAGAAGGATATGGAAGTGATTGTTAGGGGAGGGATGTGAAATGGAAAGGTAGAGATGACGTAAAATAAGAGAGAGAGAGAGAGAGAGAGAGAGAGAGAGAGAGAGAGAGAGAGAGAGAGAGAGAGAGAGAGGTAAAAGAATGGAACAGTGAGGGACGGAGAACCTGGAGAGAATGTATCAAAAGTCATTGAAAAATCAGAGGTCATAACGGAGTTGAGACAGAGAGAAAAAAGTGAAATGAAAAAGAGAGAGAATAAAAGAGAGACACGACAGACGAAGGGGAAGATGGAAGACCACCCGTCCACGTCAGCCAGTGAATGTGGGAGGAAAATCCTTCACTGATCCCCACAATTGACTTAGCTACAGAGGGATTGCCTATTGAGACGATCGTTCAGACGACTTCTGTTACCTATTCACTGAAGTGGCAACGGTAACGGCAACGGCAGCGACGACGACAACGGCAGCGACAGTGGCAGTGACAAGCCATTACACATCATAATGACCAGAAGATGGTCACCGAATGTTGCAAAACTGATAAATTAAGAAAATAGAGACCAAGAATACACGATCCTGATGTTCGGGAGAACAGTAGGCTGTGAGCCCCAGCTGAGTGTTCCTGTACACTGGTGTGAGCCCCAGCTGAGTGTTCCTGTACACTGGTGTGAGCCCCAGCTGAGTGTTCCTGTACACTGGTGTGAGCCCCAGCTGAGTGTTCCTGTACACTGGTGTGAGCCCCAGCTGAGTGTTCCTGTACACTGGTGTGAGCCCCAGCTAAGTGTTCCTGTACACTGGTGTGAGCCCCAGCTGAGTGTTCCTGTACACTGGGTGTGAGCCCCAGCTAAGTGTTCCTGCACACTGTGTGTGAGCCTGTGTTCCTGTACACTGGTGTGAGCCCCAGCTAAGTGTTCCTGTACACTGGTGTGAGCCCCTGAGTGTTCCTGTACACTGGTGTGAGCCCCAGCTGAGTGTTCCTGTACACTGGTGTGAGCCCCAGCTAAGTGTTCCTGTACACTGGTGTGAGCCCCAGCTGAGTGTTCCTGTACACTGGGTGTGAGCCCTGTACACTGGTGTGAGCCCCAGCTGAGTGTTCCTGTGCACAGTGTGAGCTGGTGTTCCAGGCACTGGTGTGAGCCCCAGCTAAGTGTTCCTGTACACTAGTGTGAGCCCCAGCTGAGTGTTCCTGTACACTGGTGTGAGCCCCAGCTAAGTGTTCCTGTACTGGTGTGACCCCAGCTGTGTTCCTGTACACTGGTGTGAGCCCCAGCTGGCAAGGTGTGAGCCCCAGCTAAGTGTCCTGTACACTGGTGTGAGCCCCAGCTGAGTGTTCCTGTACACTGGTGTGAGACCCAGCTAAGTGTTCCTGTACACTGGTGTGAGCCCCAGCTGAGTGTTCCTGTACACTGGTGTGAGCCCCAGCTAAGTGTACCTGTACACTGGTGTGAACCCCAGCTGAGTGTACTTGTGCACTAGTGTGAACCCCAGCTGAATGTTCCTGTACACTGGTGTGAACCCCAACTGAGTGTACCTGTACACTGGTGTGAACCGCAGCTGAGTGTTCCTGTACACTGGTGTGAACCCCAGCTGAGTGTACCTGTACACTGGTGTGAACCGCAGCTGAGTGTTCCTGTACACTGGTGTGAACCCCAGCTGAGTGTACCTGTACACTGGTGTGAACCGCAGCTGAGTGTTCCTGTACACTGGTGTGAACCCCAGCTGAGTGTACCTGCACTGAGTGTATTGAACCCCACTGAGTGTACCACACTGGTGACCCCAGCTGAGTGTACCTGTACACTGGTGTGAGCTAGTGTTGAGTGTTCCTGTACACTGGGTGTGAACCCCAGCTGAGTGTACCTGTACACTGGGTGTGAACCCCAGCTGAGTGTACCTGTACACTGGTGACCCCACTGTGGTGTACCTGTACACTGGTGTGAACCCAGCTAGTGTTCCTGTACACTGAGTGTGAACCCCAGCTGAGTGTTCCTGTACACTGGTGTGAACCCCAGCTGAGTGTACCTGTACACTGGTGTGAACCCCAGCTGAGGTGTACCTGTACACTGGTGTGAACCGCAGCTGAGTGTTCACACTGGTGTGAACCCCAGCCGAGTGTACACTAGTGTGAACCCAGCTGGTGTTCTGTACTGGTGTGAACCCCAGCTGAGTGTACCTGTACACTGGGTGTGAACCCCAGCTGAGTGTACCTGTACACTGGTGTGAGCCCTGAGTGCTGAGTGCAACCCCAGCTGAGTGTTCACAGCTGGTGTGAACCCCAGCTGAGTGTACCTGTACACTGGTGTGAACTGAGTGTTCCGAGCACACACTGGTGTGAGCCCCAGTAGGTTCCTGTGGACCCCAGCTGAGAACCCCACTGGGTGTGCTGACACCACACTGTGTACACTGGTGTGAACCCCAGCTGAGTGTACCTGCACACTGGTGTGAACCCCAGCTGAGTGTTCCTGTACACTAGTGTGAACCCCAGCTGAGTGTACCTGTACACTGGTGTGAACCCCAGCTGAGTGTACCTGTACACTGGTGTGAACCCCAGCTGAGTGTACCTGCACACTGGTGTGAACCCCAGCTGAGTGTTCCTGTACACTAGTGTGAACCCCAGCTGAGTGTTCCTGTACACTAGTGTGAACCCCAGCTGAGTGTTCCTGTACACTAGTGTGAACCCCAGCTGAGTGTACCTGCACACGATAAAGAACTTAATATAACATTCAATGCATGAAATATATTCTTTCATAATAATTTAATAGAAATCTCGGTTATGTTAAAACGAATAGTTTATGCTTTGATCACATGTACATTGTACAGTATGGCTTAACCTTTGATAATTGGCAAACTAGGAGCTTTGTCCGTATCGAAATTCTGAAATTGACGAATTAGCCTGAATTTTCGAATTTTTCGCACTCATTTTGACACGAAGTCCTTCATTTAAATATTATTACTTTTTTAAATGCAATAATAAAGAATATCCAAGAAAAATCATGTTCAATCTAAGATATTCTAAAATATGTGGCCTCTGCTTCAAAGACTATAAACAACTGTGGGCGCTTCCCAGTATCTCAGCCAAACGCAACATGTGGAAGTCAGTTATAGGAGACCCACAGTACTAAAACTTGCCATATTAACGCGAATTGAGAATTAAGTAATGCCGAATTTATGAGGGGTTTAATATATATATATATATATATATATATATATATATATATATATATATATATATATATATATATATATATATATATATATATTGCAGGTGTGTGTTTATCGTTGTAGCCTGTCTGCAGCGGATTGTATCATACGCCATTCGTCCTACACCAACGCTTACTAATTTTTCCCTTCCTCAGTGGACAATGAACCAGACTTTCGTGGTTGTGTGTTGACAAGTCTCGGTCAGAATAACAAACCAAGCGAAATTCTATGGAAATCCTTTTGCATAAGCTGAACCATTCACCGTACAGCCAAGGTGCGATAGCAACTAAATATTCCTCGAACTACAGTATTCGGGTTTTGCCGAATGTCTGTATTATCGGAAGACTCAGTGATGTGAACGAGCCATTTAGTCTTATAAAAATATATTTGTTTCTTTGTTTAGGTCGCAATACGTCTTCATCTGACATAATTATACAGTACATCCTGTAACTGTTTGGAAGTAAAATTCTTTAAAAAAATAAATTGTTTCTCAAGGAAATTTATAGATAATTATTATCCCGCGTTGAACTTACTCCTGAGAAACATAATTTAGATTTAAAAGGTAAAATAACATACAGTACAGTACAGTACATAGTGGTGCAAGGGTTCACAGCAAAGTGTAAAGTGCAGGAATAATAATAATAATAATAATAATAATAATAATAATAATAATAATAATAATAATAATAATAATAATAATAATAATAATAATAATAATAATAATAATAATAATAATAATAATAATAATAATAATAATAATAATAATAATAATAATAATAATAACAATAATAATAATAATAATAATAATAATAATAATAATAATAATAATAATAATAATAATAATAATAATAATAATAATAATAATAATAATAATAACAATAATAATAATAACAGTGAGCCAGGCAGTAAAACGCAGTATCATCACAGAGGAGACAGCCATCAACTGCACTGAATCAGAGAGGACACATTTAGAGAGCCACATTGCTTTAACTTTTCCCATTAAACCTGCATAGACACGACAAGAGGACTCAGATAGGCCCATCTGAGGTCATTTATAAGTAATCTGATACTTGGAAGCAACATTAATATATTCTGATTGGTTGTAAACATGTGTAAACAATAAAATAAAGTTAAATATTAAAGAATAAGTATGAATGATGAGATCTGTGGAGGTACAACGAATCAAGGCGAAACGAAAGAGAGAGAGAGAGAGAGAGAGAGAGAGAGAGAATATGTAAGCTGGGGGCTTAGGATAAGCAGGAGTCGACGTCAGGATGTGTTAGGGTGATCAAAGACAGGTAGGATGTGACCTTAGCTGCCTTGCCCACCGGTATAAAAGGAAATGGATTTTTGTTCCTCTAGGGGGACTGGTTGACAAGATAAGTGAAATAAGTGGAAGGGTAGTAGAGTTGGAGAGTGGGCAAGAGCGGCGGAGAGTGGGTAAGAAAGGTGACGAGTGGGCAAGAGAGGTGGAGAGTGCATAAGAGAGGTGAAAAATGTGCAAGAAAGGCGGAGTGTGGGCAAGAAAGGCGGAGAGTGGGCAAGAGAGGTGGAGAGTGTGCCAAAGAGGTGAGGAATAGGCAAGAGAGGTGGAGAGTGTGCAAGAGAGGTGGAGAGTGAGCAGGAGAGGTGGAGAGTGTGCAAGAGAGGTGGAGAGTGAGCAGGAGAGATAGAGAGTGTGCAAGAGAGGTGGAGAGTGGGCAGGAGAGGTGGAGAGTGTGCAAGAGAGGTGGAAAGTGTGCAAGAGAGGGAGAGTGAGAGTGAGCAGGAGAGATGGAGAGTGCAAGAGAGGTGGAGAGTGCAAGAGAGGTGGAGAGTGAGCAAGAGAGGGAGTGCAAAGAGGTGAAGAGGAGGAGCAAGAGAGGTGGAGAGTGTGCAAGAGAGGTGGAGAGTGTGCAAGAGAGGTGGAGAGTGGGCAAGAAAGGCGGAGAGTAGGCAAGAGAGGTGGAGAGTGTGCAAGAGAGGTGGGGAGTAAGCAAGAGAGGTGGAGAGTGTGTAAGAGAGGTGGAAAGTGGATATGAGAGGTGAAGAGTGTGCAAGAGAAGAGGAGAGTGGGCAAAGGAGGTGGAGAGTGGGCAAGAGCGATGGAGAGTGTATAGGAGAAGTGGAGAGTGTGCAAGAGAGGTGGAGAGTGAGCAGGAGAGATGGAGAGTGTGCAAGAGAGGTGGAGAGTGAGCAGGAGAGGTGGAGAGTGTGCAAGAGAGGTGGAGTAGGCAAGAGAGGCAAGAGAGGTGGAAAGTGGATAAGAGAGGTGAAGAGTGTGCAAGAGAAGAGGAGAGTGGGCAAAAGAGGTGGAGAGTGGGCAAGAGCGATGGAGAGTGTACAGGAGAAGTGGAGAGTGTGCAAGAGAGGTGGAGAGTGAGCAGGAGAGATGGAGAGTGTGCAAGAGAGGTGGAGAGTGAGCAGGAGAGGTGGAGAATGTGCAAGAGAGGTGGAGAGTGTCCAAGAGAGGTGGAGAGTGTGCAAGAGAGGCGGAGAGCTCTAACATGGGCTGATAAACAGCCCTACAACAAACAACCCAAATCCCAGTGCCGAATGGGGTATTCTCGATATTGTCATGAAAAAACCTGCAGAGAGACCCTCAGCCAGATCGAAGGAATACACCACTGACCGGTTTGATGAAAATGACCCGGAAATCAATGTACTCAACGATGATAAACGTGCTATTTTAACTGACTGGCAGAACAACCCTCAGCTTAGGACCAAAGATGATACCTTCCGCAAGAAGAAAGCAGCGGCCCAGCACGAACTTTACAAACTAAAGAACGACTGGTTTAAAAATAAAGCATGTGAAACGCAAAACTTGCACACCAACAGAAGATGGGGGAATTTTTTAATTCCACAGGCCACCCCCCCCCCCCTGCTCATCCGACGGTAACTCCCTAATTAAAGACGAAGAAGGCATCCGTCAGCACTGGAAAAAGCACTACTATTCAATGCTCAGCCGAAACACCGATGTGGATGTCCTGACTACCCAACAGGTCCCTCAGCATCCAGGGCTGACCCATCTCAGCTCTCCTTCCCTGGATGAGGTAGCTACTGCCATCAAACAGATGAAAAATAACAAAGCCTCAAGGCCTGATGGAATCCCAGCCGAGGTGTATAATGCAGGAGGACCTCTCCTTACTAGCCGTCTCCACTTTTTCCTGGAGATATATGGGAAAAGGAAGAAATCCCTCAAGCCTTAAAGACACCTCCATCGTCAATATTAATAAGAACAAGGGAAACCAGTCAGACTGTGGCAACTATTGCTGGATCTCGCTACTGTCCGTAGCTGGTAAGATTATCGCCAGAGTCCTCCTAAACAGACTACTACCTGAGGCAGAAAACTTCCTCCCAGAATCTCAGTGTGGCTTTAGATCATCACGTGGCACCACTGACATGATCTTTTCTGCCCGCCAGTTACAGGAAAAGTGCAGAGAACAGCGTCGTGACCTGTACATGGTCATCATCGACCAAACCAAGGTCTTTGACTTGGTCAACCCGGAACCCTCTGGCGGACCTTCAGCCAGTTTGGTTGCCCACCAAAATTCGTCGTCATTGTGAGGCAACTCCACGATGGCATGAATGGCGGTGACATGCACAATGGAACCCAGTCTGAGTTCTTCCCCATCCAAACGGGGGTAAAACAAGGATGTGTACTGGCGCCAACTCTCTTCTCCAATTTCTTGGCTGCCTTCCTTACATGTGGTAGTGCCAATTTAGCCGGCTGGGTGGACATAGATTACCGGATGAAGGATCTTTTCAAAATAAGACAGCTCTAAGCAGGGACAAAGGTATCGGCAGCTTCCATTACTGAACTTCAGTATGCACACGACCTCACCCTTGTCGCTCACACTGAATGCGACCTACAGGAGATCCTGAACACCTACGCAGATGCGTATGCACACTTCGTCCTTGAGGTGAATGTACATAAGACTTAGATTCACTTTCAGCCTTCCCCTGGTTCAGACACACCTCCATCATCCATCCAGCTTAACGGCACTACCCTCTCTAATGTTACCCACTTTCGGTATCTCGGCTCTCACCTGTCGACCACAGCAGAAATCGAAACCGTGTTTTCAGCTGCAGGGAGCTGAAATTAACAATAAAGCTGGACATATATCGAGCAGTAGTTCTCCAAACTCTGCTATGTGGCAGTGAGACATGGGTTACATACAGGAGGCACCTCAAGGCACTTGAAAACTTTCACCAACGTAGTCTACGTTCCATCCTGTGAGTTCGCTGGGAGGACAAGAGAAAAATGCCAGTATTCTTGCTGACAGCAACTGTAGGAGCATTGAGGCTACAATTATCCATAAACAACTACGTTGGACTGGCCATGTTACCCGCATGGACGACAGTAGACTGCCGAAGCAGTTACTTTACAGTCATCTAACGAATAGTAAACGTAATGCTGGCGGGCAACTGAAAAGGTATAAGGATAGTCTCAAGTCAAACCTGAAAAGAGCCAAATCGACCCCCTCACCTGGGAGACAATCACTCCACATCGTAAAGCTTGGAAATCACCACACGAATAGGTGTCAATAATTTCGAATCAGTCCGACTACAAACCGAGGCAGACAAGCGCAAGCGCCGGAAAGAAGCATTCCAATATGTGCAACATCTGTGAACGACTCTGCCGGTCTGTATCGGCCTCTTTAGTCTACTTAAAACTCACCAACCTAGGTGACTTCCTTAACAACTCATATCATTGTATCATCGCTGGATGATCGTCATACTCTATTCCGAGTGACAGCAAAGTAGTAGTAGTGTGTATGTGTATGTAGACTGTAGAAAATAGCAACAAATTATTTTCGTCTTTTTATTACATCTAATATACTATAGGACTAGGCGTGTGTCTGTCTGTCTGTCTGTCTGTCTGTCTGTTCTGGGCAGCCGAAACGGCACAATCGTTTTTCATCAAACTTGGTGGAAAAATCGCAAAAAATTCGTAGAGTGGAACAAACCTGGCCCCATGTAGATGGTTTCTTTAGGAAGGCATTAATTAACCATTTTATTTACGATGGAAAACGATGCAAGTCTACGGACTTGCCATACCCTAATTAACCATGCAAGTCTACGGACTAGGCGCACCCTCATTCGCTGTACGCTAGCCAAGCATGAGCGTTCAAACTTTCACTGGGCACGAAGGTGACCACGATCACTTGTTTTCTCTATTTTGATAGTTCTTTGATATATAGAATGTGGATTTTTTTTTTATAGTTCCACAGCGATCACTGATTAACATCATTAACAGAAAAACGACATTTATTATTTAGGCTCTTGAAGTACAGTCTCTCAAAAATTTCTCTTTACTGAAGGCGGCGGATGAATTGTCAAAATCCTTTGTCCGTTGTGTCATATTCTCGAATACAATTTTATAAATATGGTTTTTTGAGCTACAGTACACTGTAACAAATCAAAACATTTTATTCAGGTGTATCTGACATTAAGCATAGAAGTAAAATCATAAAGTAAAGAGCAAATAAATTATTACATCCCATAAAAAAAAATATATTATAAGCAATAACTGAAATGAATCTCTGAACTGAGAAAAGAATTTTGAAAGTTATATAAAATTATGATTTTAATTTTATGAGAAATAAAACAATGATTATGAAATGGTTATGTAATATGTAGTCTCGAAAATAATTTGTGACTAATTAATTCACATAGCAAAACGTGTCAGGCAAGACAGTTTTACCTCAGCGATAGTGAACATAATGTAGCACGAGAAAATAAATATATATATATATATATATATATATATATATATATATATATATATATATATATATATATATATATATATATATATATCCGAAGAAGTAGTGTTAATAACGCAAGAGCCAGGCTGACACGAGTCTCGAGAAGTAAAGACGAAAATATATGTTTTTACTGTGTGAGGCCACTTATTGCACCTCCCCCCTCCCTTGCCATTCTCCCTGCCTCCACCACTGCTTCTCCCTCTCTCCGTTTCCCCCATCTCCAACAGACGCACCCCCCCCCTGCTGATGCTCCTGACGAGGAACCTGGAAGGCAGAGACACGAAAGCAGGAGCAAAAAAATCCTCAAGATGTTGGGAAAAAGAGGGAAGACAGCGGCTCGTCATGCAGGGGATGAACTTGAGAGATTAAGACCTTTAGCAAAGACTGGGGGCAGGTGGACCCGGATCTTACATTTGATTGATCTTACTCAACTTACATTTCCTGAAACATCTCACTACAACAATGACTCCAGTAAAGTCTGTTGTAATTTCTCAACATTATAATCACTTCCATAACATTTACAAGACAATGAAATATGTTGAAATAATACACTGCAATGATCACCGAATATGCCGAGGAATTGTGGTAGTATTATTATTGAAAACAAACGTGTGTGTGTAATAATAATAATAATAATAATAATAATAATAATAATAATAATAATAATAATAATAATAATAATAATAATAATAATAATAATAATAATAATAATAATAATAATAATAATAATAATAATAATAATAATAATAATAATAATAATAATAATAATAATAATAATAATAATAATAATAATAATAATAATAATAATAATAATAATAATAATAATAATAATAATAATAATAATAATAATAATAATAATAATAATAATAATAATAATAATAATAATAATAATAATAAAAATAACAATAATAATAAAAAACTGTTTATTAATAGAGTTGCAGCCGGTGGCTGAAAATACACAAACTTACATGAGATTTTGACATAATGATATGCGTTCAATACATTTACAGGGCTGTACAGTACATAAATCAGGAGTTGTTTATTATTTTAAGAATAGATGGGACGGTGCTATTCTTATATCTATCAGTGCAGACTCTTATGGGCTGAATTTTGTTGTAGTGGCGGACTGTACGAGGTGGGCGGGGAACTGCCGGTGGCAAGAGGTGGCGATGGCGAGGATGGTGCAGTAGTCCAGTGCCAAACCTTGCTAGTGGTTGGTGGTGGAGGTCACTGAGGGACTGCATTTCCAGGGTGGAGAGAGCGTTTTTGTAGCCGGAGTAGTCTGCGCCGAGCATAATTCTGCAGGCCCTTTTCTGTACCTTCTCTAGCTGACGTTGTTGGGTAGAGTTGAGAGAAGACGACCAGGCTGGTGACGCACACGTTAGTTTGGGGAGAATAAAGGCGTTGTAGATAGTCCTCAGCTCTGGCGTGGGTGCCCCAAGTGACCTGAGTCATCGTAGCATGTAAAGTGGGTACGAGGCTGCCTTGATTGTTGTTGTGATTGTGTGTGTGTGTGTGTGTGTGTGTGTGTGTGTGTGTGTGTGTGTGTGTGTGTGTGTGTGTGTGTGTGTTTTGTGTGTGTTTTGTGTTTTTTTCTTAGTATATCTTTGGTAGAGAAGATTATGAATATTTTAAATGTATCACACAGTTTCCAGCAGGACGGACGCCTTGGTAAACGAGACTATAATCACCTACTACTACTTTGTTGTCACTCGGAATCGAGTATGACGATCACCCAGCTATAATGAGTTATTAAGGATGTCACCTTTGTTGGTGAGCTCTGAGGTGACTCGAGAGGCTGATACGGGACCGGCAGGGCCATGCACAGATGTTTTGCACATGTGGAGGGCTACAGCTAGTGCAGGAGGGGCGGCAGCAGCGTCTTTCTGACGCTGGCGCTTGTCTGCCTCGGTATACAGTCTGGCTAACTCGAAAGGATGACACATTCTCGTGTGGTGCACCTCTAAGCGTTACCGTGTGAAGTGATCGTCTCCCAGGTAAGGGGGTTGATTTGGCAATTTTTCAGATTTGTCTTAAGACTAACAATCCTTATACCTTTCGGTTGCCTGCCAGCTTTACGTTTACATTCGTTAGGTGACTGTAAAGTAGTTGCTTTGGCAGTCTACTGTCGTCCATGCAGGTAACATGGCCGGTCCAGCATAGTTGTTCATGGATAATGGTGTCAGCAAGAATACTGGCATATATTCTCCTGTATTCACAGCAAGTTCGGAGGATGGAACATAGACGTTGGTGAAAGTTTTCAAGTGCCTTAAGGTGCCTCCTATAGCTGACCCATGTCTCGCTGCCATACAGTAGGTTGGGGAGGACTACTGATCGATATACGTGCAGCTTTGTAGATAATTTCCGCTCCCTACAGCTGATGATACGGGTACGGAGTCTGCCAAAGGCTTGAGATGCACATCTAATCCGATATTGAATCTCGTCATCGATGACCGTGGTGATGGGCGGGTGAGAGCCAAGGTACTGGAAGTGGGCAACATTAGAGAAGGTAGTACCGTTAAGCTGAATGGATGGTGGAGCCGCGGTTGAGCCAGGGACAGGTTGAAAGAGAATCTGAGTCTATTTATATCAAGGCCGAAAAGTGCATATGCAACTGCGTAGGTGTTCACGAAATCCTGTGGTTCGCGTTCAGTGTGAGCGACGAGGTCACTGAAGTTCAGTGATAGAAATGGCCGACACCTTTGCTCCTGCCTCGAGTCGCCTTCTGTTGAAAAGTCCCTTCATCCATTACTAGGTGTCCACCCCGTCGGCTAAATGACACTGGAACGAGTAAGGAAGGCAGCAAGAAGATGGAAAAGAGAGTTGGTGATGATTGTTTTATTCCCGTTTGGATGGGGAAGGACTCTTATTGGGCGTCATTGTGCAGGACACACATACTTACACACACACACACACACACACACACACACACACACACACACACACACACACAAAGCAACACTACCTTTCAGCCATACGATATTTCTTCCCCTTCATCCCCCCTCCCCTCCTCCCACCACCACCTCAGAGATTGGCTGTAATAAATATAGATCAGGTGAGTCACAAAGGTTCAGGTAGGTGGCGCTGAAAACAAACTATCGCAGGTAAAATTGGTAGGAAGGTGATCATCAACAGTTGCCTTCAATAATATGCAAATTTCTTACCAACACTGAATTACTCTTGGTGGATCGAATTTTCTTGCTAAGGACATAAATCTGGTTTACTTCTTATTCAGGGTTGGGTTAAAGGTACAACTTCAATAAAAAGTGTTGAAAATAAATGAACAATCCTTAAGTTTTCTTAATTATTATTCATGCTTGCAGTACCAGTATATACCAGTGATAAATTTGTATTACACAACTAGAAAATATACAAAATTTACCTGAATTTATGTAATTTCCTTAGTGAGATTTTTAGTCGTGATGGGATTGACAGATCCAGTTAATATTTGGCGAAGTACTAGACAAACACACTATCTAACTATCATTTCTTCCTCAACAGTTTGCAATCTTTCCTCTTTCTTAGTTTTATGTTTTTGAGTTTTATACCTTCTTCCCCTTCACCTGCCTCCCCCCTTGTTGTCATTGTTAGAATACAAAAAATAATGTTTCATAAATAAATTTGATAAAATCGAGAGGAAAAAGTAACCCCTGGTTTGTAAGGAAAAAAAAAATCTTTAGGTTTTGTTAAAAATCAGTAAGCCAATAGAGAATAAATGCGGGAGAGAAAAAAAAAGACCCGAAATAATAGCCTTAAAATCCAGCTGTGCTAAAGAAAGCCTGTGAAAGCGAAGAAAGAAAGAGACAATAAGACAAAAGAGAGAGAGAGAGAGAGAGAATGCTACCCCCTACCTCCCCCTGTTATGACTTATAGCTGTGTGTTGTGTAAGAGGAAAAGTTTGATTAGTTTCAGTATAAATCCCATAAGCCAATAGTGAATAAAGGTGAAAAGAAAGGAACTGTAGAGAGTGTGTAAGACTAGTGAAGGGATGAAACAGGAAAAAACAATATACTCTCTTGAAGTTGATAGAATGTAAGGAGTTACTGTGGCCAAAGATTACGGATATCTATAATGAAATAAGAGAGAGAAAGAGAGAGAGAGGAAACGCTATGTTGACGTAATGTTATATCCGCCTGACTACAACTGACCAAATAGAGATTGTCATTATGTTTTTCTCTCAATATTGATCATTAAAATATTACAAAATAAATACATGTACTGAAGCAATTTCTCCCCATTAGTCCAGTTAGTTAAATAAATGGTGGTTTTAATAGCTTGTGTCCCCAATTTATTTTATGAGTTTCATAATTAAGGGAGGTCTTTTGAGAAGATAAAATACTAATTTTGTGTTATTTCAGTAACCATTAGTCGTCATTTGCGAGTCAGGGAAGGAAATGTAACAGATTGCATGATTTTTTGTTTTACTACTACAACTACTACTACTAATACTACTAATACTAATACTTTTTTTTTAACGTGGCCTCCATCCTCCCCCAATAGCCACACCTTCGACGCCATTTTATTACCTTAATATTAAATATCCTAATACATAAGTAGCTATCCTAGCTGTGTTGAATTAGTTGAGCCGCAGAGCTATGCGGCATTCAGTGACTGTAGCCTCATAGTCAATATCTGCAGCTATTGTCGGCTTTGGGGCCAAAGCTCTCGTTCCCCTGAGGCAGAGCAAAGCCGACCGAAGTCGACATCTCATCCAGGCTGTAACATAACTTCTGGGCTGCTGCTTCTGTTCGGAGATCACCTCCGCAAGTCTGGCGTAGAAACATCTTGCACTTGGTCCCATCCCACCAGAGGTTGTGAACACTAGAGGAGTGAAGCTGCCTTGATCAACGTTTTGAATTCTCTCCCTGTATGCCCTTATCTTGTCGTTCTCGTTCCTCCTGTGTGCAGCAACGAGAGCTAAGTTATGGTGACATGCGGCCATGGGATAAAAAATCCTGATGTCGAAGAAGGCTCGCTGTCCCCGCATCCAGACTCCTCGAGCACTGACGTCAACACGGGCTTCGTTGGATGTGTTTGAAGTCCTATGTTGGAAGATCTCACCGTCAAATGGAAGGAGGGTCGGTTCTACCATGACATCACGGCAGATTTCCTTCAACATATTTGCTGTGAGATCCCTTACTCCGTCATGCCTCATGCATATGATGCCCACTTTCTTGCACACCATGGCGTGATCGACGTCATAGGAAGAGCCACACACGCATTGGGAGGGCAAACCTTCTACTGGCCAACCGTACCTTAGAGCATTGGCATCTGTAAATTCTTGTTTTTTGAGACAAACCATTTGCCCTTATCGGTAATGTAGTTAACCAGTTCGAGGCGCCCACCTCCTGTGCTATAGCTACTTTTTTTTCAAATTCTCTGGTACTTGCAGCAACAGTTGCTGCAACTTATCACTTTGGCCGTGCTGTCGTTCTGTCGTAATGGACCTTCGAATCTTGTTTACTTCACTGGTATCCACCTCCCCTGTTGCGTTCTGAGCTATTATGTGGTCCGTGAGGGCTGCCGTGAGCTTAACTAAGTTTTGATGTTCGGTGGCAGCAATCTCCTCTGGATTGGTCAGTCCCATTCCTCCCAGTCTCGGTGGTAGTGCAAGGAGTGATGTTTGTGCTGGGGTTAAGTGAGTGTGTTTCACTAATTTGGGAATGAAATTAACGCTGATAGCTGCTTCCGGAGGGTGGAGGAGGGGTCTGATATCAGGGATAGTGCACATCAGGTAGTTCCAGCGATGCTTGACTCCATGGGTGAATGCCGCAAAAGCCCGCATGTGGCTCTGTGTTAGCAATCTCAGACAGAGCTTGGATTTCCCTAACCCACTCATTCACCTTTCCAGTTACGTACTCGGTCTTGAAGTCCATCGTGCCAATTACTGCGCCTAGGTGTCTTTGGCCATCCTTTGTTATTTTGACCTCACTTCCACCGAACACCTCCAATGCCCGTTCATAATGTTCTGGCTTCACAATAAGGAAAGACTTGCTGCCGTTTGGGTGGTACCCTATTTGCGGGCCTCGTGATGTTATCAAGTCCCACCACTTTTTGATGTCATCCACTTTTCCCGCTCCTGTAAGGTCATCAGCGTGCGCCACTTGCTTGACCTCAGTTGTTTCAAATTTTATTGTGTGTTAGAGCACGGATAGGCCTATTGTGTACATTGCCATTGCAACAGGGTCCCCCTGCGTTGTTCCCTCTGTTGACTGTATGATGGTATCCCCTCTTAGAGCCTTGTTGTTTACTATATAAAGGTTTGATGGATTCCAATAGGAGTTTTCAACATACATTGCAAAGCTTGGACAATTGATCTTGATGTTGTGCAGTGCAGCCTTGCAGTTAAGTATGTTGAATGCGTTTGAAGCGTCCACCAGGAGAACGGCCACACAATCGCGCTGCTCAAACATCGTTCTCATAATAATAATAATAATAATAATAATAATAATAATAATAATAGTAATAATAATAATAATAGTAATAATAATAATAATAATAATAATAATAATATAATATAGTAATAATAATAATAATAATAATAATAATAATAATAATAATAATAATAATAATAATAATAATAATAATAATAATAATAATAATAATAATAATAATAATAATGATATAATATAATATAATATAATATAATATAATATAATAATAATAATAATAATAATAATAATAATAATAATAATAATAATAATAATAAATATTATTATTATTATTATTATTACTAAGAATGGATTAATGATACCATCAATATGATACTACTGCTACTAATGATACTAACAATATATTTCTTATTAGATTAGAATTTATATCAGTTATCATAACGCTGTGGTGACAGCGCCATCATAAACACACGAGACGTTCGTCAATAACATTTCTTGTTATGCACCTGAATAGACTCCAAGACAACCTGGCCGATCAACATACAGAGTTCTATACAACATGTTAATGAATATCCAACACCGTAACCTTATGCTCTGAATGAAATGGTCTTTTTATATGTCAAAGTTGCGGAGTGACCTATTACTAGTGTTATGAATACAGACGCTACATGTTTTCGTTTTCAAGCAGATCGAAAGTTAGGAATAAACTGAACAAAGCATTAGTAAACGTGGTGTGACTACAAGCTTACAGAATGCCCCCGCAGGTAGCCGCTCACCTCCCACTGTGTAATGTATCTGATCATACAGACGAAATTACTTGATTAATATGTATTTCCTCGTCCAGCATAGAAAAGATTAACAGCATTCTTCTCAAGCTACATTTATTTTCCTATTTTTTTTTAATTCTTCGTAACATTTAACTACCTTCTCACTGACTTACCATTCAATTTGTTTTCACTATCTCGTCACCTGCCTCCCTCCTTATTATCATTGTTCACTATCTACCTCCATGCCCCCTCCTTGTTATCACTTGGAGTCTCGACAAAGGCTCACTAAACTCCCCAACTTTACCCTCATCGTGTGCTAACCTTTACTAAACTTGGACCTTCTTATGACAGATTCATCCCGGCTCCTGTACCTCGCACAGACTATCGTCGTGTCTTATTCATCAAAAGACACAGACCTTTCCAAACCTTGGCGGTGTGTTGAAGTTTCTTACCGTGTCCAAATATATATATATATATATATATATATATATATATATATATATATATATATATATATATATATATATATATATATATATATATATATATATATATATATATATATATATATATATGTATGATAATAACCACAGAGGAAAAAGAAAACACGAAGTTCCCAAGCCGGTGTCCACCATATTCAGTCACAAAGTAGTTACCCAAACCTTTTACCTGGTTACAAATCTTCAAATGGCAGAATTATCCAATTTGCATATGCCATTACTTATATTCATGTTAACAGATTCATTATGTTTAAAGAGACTAGATTCAAAATGTTCCTACTGATAATTGAATTACAAGGTAAGACAGAGGAGGCATTGTCTCAATCAGTACAATGATTCTTATCTTTCATATTGGCCAATGTTTTGTTCGTTCAAATACATGGATCATGCGCACTCACAATGATTTATTTGCCCACACATCTATCGATCTACATAATGATTTGTTGAAAATAAATATATAATCCTTCGCTGCCAGCAGAGGTGTTCGTGAAAGTAGGAGTTTTGTTGACCTAAATGTACTGTCAACATTTTTTTGTTTTATCGTGGGAAATGTTAGTGAATAGTGATTTGACATCAAACCTGGCCATGTCACAGTCACCAAAAAGTACTATCACTTATTTCTTTGTCAAAACTAAAAGAGCCGTTGACCATATATTGGTTAATGGTGCTGGTTATTAAAAGGTATTCAAATCAACTGTAGTTTAAAATCTCAGTTTCTGACAAAATGGACCAAGTGGGGCAGCCATCTCTGAGATCTTTCGGAGTCTGTACATGGCTCCAGGTTTGGTGGCGCCAGGTTCCTTGCAACTTAGAATAACAATTTTCATCCAGAATAACCAGGTTATTTTATTTACTAAGAAACCTGTTGATCTTGTCCTCTTATTTAAGAGTAAGAGGAAACGAGTCATCATGAATTCTTCTGTATTACCATTATTGTGGTTTTGAGGCTTGGTGGGGTAATGGCATACCTTTACAACAGTTGTTCGCTCATCCTCTATAACAGCAGAGTAAAAATAACTGTGACGTCATGTCTCTTACTTAATGACAGAAATGAATCACCTTTTGCACTCTTCGTAAAAAAACAGACACATTTAAAACCTCGTTATCATCACACCGAAAAAAAAAACATAAATTGAACATAATATTTCAATCTCCACATTGTTTGACGATACCAATGTGTGTTTTTAATCGTAGTTTACGTAACTCTAAATTTCATTGTTGCTACATTGATGAAAATATATTAATTAATTAATCAAACAAAACACTCAGAAAAATTGTGGTCAATGACACGCTGTGACATTTTGTCTAATATTGCTTGATTAGATTAAGTAGAGACTATTTTATTTTCTCTTCTGAAAATTATTTTTATGAATAAACACACACTCTAACTCACAAACATATGCACATGCCCTTGTCTACACAGAACACACACAAATGAATCCATATATACACGGTCACAGTTACAATTCAAGCACACACATTTTCATATTCACACAGAACACAAAAGCGTACGCAGTCTACGTACACCTACACAAACACACAAGTGAATACATTCAACACTAATCCACCCTCCGCACGCACACACACACACACACACACACACACACACACACGTCGTCAGGCAGTGAGGTACCAGGGTTCTGTCTCCACATTCCATCACCTCACCTGCAGTGTTCCCCAGGGGACCAAGATAGGACCACTGTGCTTCCTAATCCTGATCAATGACGCTCTATCGGACACTACTCACAGGTGGAAGTACGTGGATGACTGCACTGTGGGGGTTACAGTGGACAACACCTCACAGGACTACTCATCGCTACAAGGCACCCTGGATAGGCTACAGGCATGGACTACGAAGAACAAGGTCACCATCAATCACATCAAAACCGTAGTCATGCACATCAATACCTCCACCACTCTAGTGCAAGCTTGTAATGGCCCCTGTTTCATAAACAGAAGAATTATATGAATGGGTTAATTACATTTGATTTCTATACTGATTCATCCCCTGTAACTTTCCACTAGCTATGAGGTGACATGTTCAGTGTACGTGATAAGGTGTGCACACGGGAAGCTGAGTCATATTATGCTGAGTTAAGGCATTAAGTAGCCGGCTCCCTGGCCACTTAAAGCGGGCAGTAGTTTGATATCCTTGACTAGAGGAAGACGTTATTTGAGAGCCATCGTGGATGGTTCCGTCTTCCCTCGAGGGAGGACGACGTGCCTATTCCATTCTCCCTCGATGGGTCACTACTCATAGAATTACTACTCAACCCTTCACATCGAAAGAACGTGATTAAACGGTCTATTTACATAGCCGCCGTCCTTTCTCTTCACACTCATAAATAGTGAAAGTTACCGTTGATCTACGTCTGGACGATGATCAAATGTCTACGTTGGTAAAAGGTAGAGGTAATATATTTATACACGACTTCATGGCATGCCTGATGAAGAAGAACCCATATATGGAACGTAAACGTAAATATGAAATAGCAATCAACGATATTGTTATATGTGTTGCATTTACTCTGTGGAAAAAAATTGTTATATACGTGGCGGCAGATACCACAAAGAAACCGTTATATTGCTGTTACATCTATTCGCGTCGAAAATGTTAACGAGTACCCTTGCTACAAAGTCTATACACACATTCTACATAACAAGGTCATCAGTGTTTTTACGGGAAACAGAAAACAAAACCAGTGACCTGTTACATAGAAACATCCAGGGTGTAGTGATATATCCCGTAGTGAGAAGTTATAGTTGAGAGTCTTTCGTTTTGTCATCCAAAGATGATGTACAAAATCTTTTTTGTTTATATCGATAACCAATACTGAGTTATTGATAGTTGCTGCATTATGGCAACATTCCTGTGAGCTGAAGTGAACATTAGTTTCTGCAAATGATTCGTTCACTGCCCAGGGTGTAACAGGACGTGGCTGCAGTTGTTGTGACTACTCATCAATTAACATCCTGTCAACAAAATTCTTTCGTATGGCGTGAGTAACCCCCAGTTACCAGCACCCCAGCACCCCCCCCCCCTAGTGATGACACATCTCCGATCATGAGAGATGGTCTCAGCATTCTGAGGTATGGTGTGGTGGATGCACTAGTGTATCCAGTGAACCCCAGAGTCTTTGAGTTCACTGACAGGGAGTGGTAGTTTGCTGTACTCATGATTTTGTGGACATTGACCCAGTCACCGGATCTTAGAATCAGCTGTGTCTCCTGTGTGTGACACACGCAAGTCTACGGGATTGCGGCAACAATTTCACATTTTCAAGAAATTCTAAAATGGATTCTTCAATCAAGCCTACAAGGAATGGGTAGTATCTAGGCATACATTAAATATATACACACATTTACATGTTCTTGACATAACTTCACACTGATAGTACATCGTGTAGGTTATATCATGTGTTATAAGTGCCTTACATATTTTAATATATACTGATGTAATATAATTTCCAATATTTATTTCTTACCTGTTCAGTTATTGATACTTTAATTATTTTAACTATATTTGTTATCAATTTCCTGTAAATGGATGGACAAGGTTATTTCTTTGGTTTGTATCTAAATATTTTTTCAAACCTTAGAGATAGAAAATGTGGACATTTTCTTTTGATCCCAGGGAGGATAATAATATTCATAAATTTCAAACTACATACTTTAATGATGTCACAGACACATCTTTTAAAAAAAAATATGATAAATCTACAAAAGTATCACAGATTGTAAATTTTCAGCCATGCCGTGTAGAACCCTTCACAACTCAGTACCATTGCTCTCCGCAAATATGAATGTTTCGTAGAAAGAGTCTAAAGCACCACACACTCATTCATCTAGCGTGATTACAGTAGTAAAAGTTGTACATTGCTAAGAAGGTGCGTTCTTAAACACGAAGTAGGCGAAGATTATTTCTGCCATGTTATTCCGTGATTTGCTTATCCAAGTTAACGATTCTACTATTGTGTTGATATTGGCAGTAATGTATGTTTTTTAAGTCAGAATCATCCAATTTTGCCATTGTACATGAGATACTTGCCCGCAAGACACTTAAGTCTAGGACCCTAGTAGTTGATGAACCTATGGTTTCAGCGTCCCCAGCTTAGTGTTTACACATATATTTATAACATGGTTAGGCTTATGTGTAGGATGTTTATCTGCGAGTTTAGTGTAGTCCTCGCGGAGCTCGGATGGTAGGTGACCGAGCGATGTAATGGCCCCTGTTTCATAAACAGAAGAATTATATAAATGGGTTACTTACATTTGATTTATATACCGATTCATCCCCTGTAACTTTCCACTAGCTATGAGGTGATATGTTCAGTGCACGTGATAAGGTGTGCCCATGGGAAGCTGCGTCATATTATGCTGAGTTAAGGCATTAAGTAGCCGGCTCCCTGGCCACCTAAAGCGGGCAGTAGTTTGGTATCCTTGACTAGAGGAAGACGTTATTTGAGAGCCATCGTGGGTGGTTCCGTCTTCCCTTGAGGGAGGACGACATGCCTATTCCGTTCTCCCTCAATGGGTAACTACTCATAGAGTCCCACTCATAATCTCACATCGGAAGGGCGTGATTAAACGGTCTATTTACATAGCCCCCGTCCTTCTCTTCACACTCATAAATAGTGAAAGTTACGGTTGATATACACTCAGGAATTGTTTAAACGATAGTTCTTTAATAAAGGAAGGAAATTGATTTCTCTGTTAGTGCAGTCTGCCAAACTCCTGGGTGTAAATATAGACCACAAGCTGGACTGGAAGGCCCATGTAAACAACACAATCAAGGCAGCCTCGTACCGACTCTACATGCTACGACAACTCAGGTCATTTGGGGCACCCACGCCAGAGCTGAGGACTATCTACAACGCATTTATTCTCCCCAAATTAACGTATGCATCACCAGCCTGGTCGTCTTCTCTCAACTCTACCTAACAACGGCAGCTAGAGAAGGTACAGAAGCCTGCAGAATCATGCTCGGCACAGACTACTCCGGCTACAACAACGCTCTCTCCACCCTGGAAATGCCATCTCTCAGTGACCTCCACCACCACGCACTAGCAGGGATTGGCAGTGGACTACTGCACCATCCTCGCCATCGCCACCTCCTGCCACCGGCAGTCCCCGCCCATCTCGCTCAGTCCGCCACTACAACAAAATTCAGCCCATAAGAGCCCGCACTGATAGATATAAGAATAGAACCATCCCATCTATTGTTAAAATAATAAACAACTCCTCATTTATATACTGTACAGCCCTGTAAATGTATTGAACGTATATCATTATGTCTAAATCACATGTAAGTTTGTATATTTTCAGCCACCGGCTGCAACTCTATTAATAAACTGTTTAATATTATTATTATTATTATTATTATTATTATTATTATTACACACACACAAGCGCACACACACACACTCACACATACACACACACACACACACACTCATGTAATAGCACCTTTGCTTTATATAAATATTCACCCATATGAATAACACCAAGTTATTCACCAAGTTATTCAACAAGTGAGTCATGTTACTCATGACAGATCTTGGCTTGCAACTCTCTCAAAGGTCCAGAACAGGTCAGCTGATTAATCAAACAATCGGCTCACTTTCTCATTCCCAGAGAAGGTAGTTGACTTCTACCTCTTGGTCCGGGAAGCTGGACACTTAACTCAAGTGTTATCTCAAAGTGATATTCACAACACATCCCTAGAGAGAATTCATAATATATTCTCTCAGATTGTACCTGTGTACATAAATGCTTCGACAATAAAATAAAAACGCCAAGAAGTGTATACATCAAGCCCTGCCACTTAAAGAGTTCCAGAACTTAATTAAAACAATTAATGTGATACCAAAACAGCTATCACACATACACACACACACACACACACACACACACACACCCCCGAGTACATTCAACACTAATCCACCCTCCTGGATGCACACACACACACACACACACAAGCACCCACACACACAAACACCCACACACACATCCACGTATAAGTTCCATCCACACAATCTACTTATACAAGTACACCACACATATACAGAATTTCCCCGCCAAACACTTACAGTTTATTGGAACTGCCATGGGTTGCATTAGGCTTACCCATGCAACCAACTCCAAAGTTTGTTTTACTAGAGATAAGGCACCCGGAGAGCCATGACTACGACATATTTTTTCCATTAGTGGTATGTTACCCAGCCTATAGGGGGAGGCCAGTGAGACAGTGTTGTACTGTTCATCGCCTCACGCCCCAAAACCACATTTTGAGTAGTATCCCCTAGGCCATGGGTTAGTTAAGACGTCGTCCCCACCCTCTTCCTCCAGAAGGGAACGGGACACCACACAGAGTCCTCCACCGCCACCCTGTCCTGTGGACCGTCAGTGACACGAGACTAAGTGTGCTAACCTAGGTTGTTATCCCCGTGGAAATATCACGTGTGGATGCCTGGTTGCGACAAGATCAATCCAGGCTGGCCTATCAAACCTAGAGTAAATGGTGAATCAAGTCACGCTTACAGAGTTCTCCTGCGCGACACCTGTCTACAGTGACCGTGATCGACACGAGACTAAGTGTGTTAACCTAAGTTTGTATTCCCGTGGAAAAATCACGTGCACCTTTTTGTTGTTATTCCCCATGGAAAAAAGTTCTTGTGCGGAAGCCTGGTTGCAACAAGAGCAATCCAGACTGGCAGTAAATGTATCACTTGAAGAATTAATGCTCTGTTAAGTCATACCCATAGTAGAGTAATCACATGTGTCCCTAAGTTGAAAATTCCCTCTTTTAGAAGATTAATTTTATTACAGCGTAAATGTGAGTGACTCATATATCCATGCAAATTGTAAATCATTGTATGGAAGCTTGCCATATAAATGTAAGTGCAATTATCTGTCCGTATCTGTGATCCTATCTTATTATTACTAAAGGTAATTACTGATTGGTTATGACAAAGTATAACCAATAACTCAGATGGATGCTGGAAATTAATGAAACTCATTAAATCATCATTTATCAAGTATAAATCATGGAATATCGGGTGGTGGAGTGAATTTCTACGTAGATACACCATAATCTCCTGTAAGTAACCAGTGTGAAGGTATCGAACTCTACGGTAAGAAATATAAGAAACACAATATATTATAATCTTTATCTAATATAACATTCACACCCAGACATTACAATGAAAAACCATGACAGTATCATACACGATTATACGAGAACACTGGCTGAGGTACCCGGCTCGACTCAGCTTATTACTGAAACAAAACCAAGGACATATCTTAAAAGCTGTGGACCGACCCGCCCGCCCATCGTGGAGGGTCAGGCCATAGTTCCCGACTAAAAAAAAATAATAATAATAAATAAATAAATATAATATAATAAAAAATGCTTTATCTTCAAGACTGTGGAAATAGCTTCACTTATACCATCCTCCCCCACCTATACCATCCTCCCCCACCTATACCTTACTCCCTCACCTATACCTTACTCCCCCACCTATACCTTACTCCCTCACCTATACCTTACTCCCCCACCTATACCTTACTCCCTCACCTATACCTTACTCCCTCACCTATACCTTACTCCCCCACCTATACCTTACTCCCTCACCTATACCTTACTCCCTCACCTATACCTTACTCCCCCACCTATACCTTACTCCCTCACCTACACCTTACTCCCTCACCTATACCTTACTCCCTCACCTATACCTCCCCCCACCTATACCTTACTCCCTCACCTATACCTTACTCCCCTCTTCCTGCCTTACTCCCTACTACATACTCCCCTACCTATAATTTCCTCCCCTCACCTACTACATGTCTCCCTCACCTACTGTGTACCTTACTCCTCACCCCTATACTGCCTCCCTCACCTATACTCCCTCACCTATACCCATACTCCCTCACCTATGCCCTCCCCTCACACTTACTCCCCCACACCTATACCTTACTCCCTCACTACTTTGCCCTCCCCTCCACCCTGCCTTGCTCCTCCCTATGCCTTACTCCCTCCACCTATACCGTACTCCTCACCCTATACCTTACTCCCTCACCTATCCCCTTACTCCTCACTACCTTACTCCCCCCACCTATACCTTACTCCCTCCCCACCTGCCTTACTCCCTCACCTATACCTTACTCCCTCACCTATCATACTCCCTCCCTGCCTCCTCACCCCTATACCTTACTCCCTCACCTATACCTTACTCCCTCTGCTCCTTACTCCCTCTGCCTATACCTTACTCCCTCACCCTGCCCTCCCCTCACTGCCTTCTCCCCTCCCTACACATACTCCCCTCACCTATACCATCCTCCCCTCACCTGTCTTTATACCTCACCTATACCTTACTAAAATCACCTGCTGTGCCTCCCTCACCTACATACCCACTATACCTTGCTCCTCTTCCAGCACTCCCTCACCTATGCCTTGCTCCCTCCACACCTATACCCTTGCTCCTCACCTGCCTTCTCCCTCACCTATACGCCTCCTCACTTTATACATACTCCCTCCCCATACACATGCTCCCTCACACCCCTATGCCTTGCTCCCTCTTTCTGCCTTGCTCCTTCACCCCTGCTTGCATGCTCCCTCACTTTCCTTGCTCCCTCCTTCCTGTATACTCTCACCCTATACCTTACTCCCTCACCTATACCTCCCTCACCTATACCTTACTCCCCTCACCTACACCTTACTCCCTCACCTATACCTTCTCCCTCACCTACTTCTTGCCTCCCCTTCACCTATACCTTACTCCCTCACCTATACCTTACGCCCTCACTATGCCTACTCCCTCACACCTATACCTCCCCTCACCTATACCTTGCTCCCCTCCCTCACTTTCTCCTTCCTCCCTCACCTATATCTTGCTCCCTCACTATATACTCCTCACCTATACCTTGCTCCCTCCACCTATACCTTGCTCCCCTCACCTATACCTTGCTCCCCTCACCTACCTTACTCCTCACCTATACCATCCTCCCTCACCTATACTTTACTCCCTCACTGTACTAAATTCACCTATACCTTACTCCCTCACCTATACCTTACTCCCTCACCTACACCTTACTCCCTCACCTATACCTTACTCCCTCACCTATACCTTACTCCTTCACCTATACCTTACTCCCTCACCTATACCTTACTCCCTCACCTATACCTTACTCCCTCACCTATACCTTACTCCCTCACCTATACCTTACTCCCTCACCTATACCTTACTCCCTCACCTATACCCTACTCCCTTTCCTATATCCTCCTCCTTCACCTTCCTCCTCTTCCCTTCCTACAAACCTCATCTCTTTACCCTATCCTTCCTATGGCCTTCAACTCCACAACTTGTCCTTAGTTTGGCTCTCATCTCTACATCCACTCATCCTATGGCCCTTATTTCTACATCCACCCTTCCTATAGCCTTCATCTCTACATTCACCCATCCTATGGTTCTCATCTCTACATCCACCCTTCCTATGGCCTTCATCTCTACAACCAACCTTCCTATAGCCTTCATCTCTACAACCAACCTTCCTATGGCCTTCATCTCTACATCCAACCTTACTATGGCCTTCATCTCTACATCCAACCTTACTACATCCCCCATGCGTCTCCATCAACATCTTAAACTCCTTGAAAACAAACACAAGTGACAGACGGCGGCGAACCCCGTATGTCAACACAGGAGACTGGCGGACCAGCTGAGCGCCCGTCAGCTGAGTGACAGCCCCCCGTCCCTCCGCACAAACACCGCGACACAAACACACGGGAGCTTCAACACGACAGGGGTGAGGGTGGGGAGTGATGCTGTAATGGGGTGAGAACTAAGGGGCAGCTGGGGAGACAAGCAGTGGTAGGTTTGGGAAGGTAAGAAGTGAAGTTGGTGTTGGGGGTAGAGAGGGAAGAACTGTGAAGATGAGTGTTGTGATCAATGTAAACAGCGGCAGGATTAGGGAGGTGAAGAGAGTTGTGATGAGCGTGAAGAATGGCACGACGAGGCACGTAAGGAGAGAAGTGATTAAGGTGAACAGCGGCAGGATTAGGTAGGTGAAGAGAGTTGTGATTAGCGTAAAGAGTGACAGGACAGGGATGATAGGATTAAAACTGTGTGGGGTTAAAATATGAGAGACCATTTGTACTAGTATTCTCACAGTTATTCCTGAGAAGCAAGTAGGGATACCGCCATGTCATTACCCATTATCCACTCTCGCCTCCCACACTATGTGACGACGATTCACTTTCACCTTAAATGACTATATAGTTAATATGTATGACCATTTTCCCTGTCGAAACTGTCGTGTGTTACAAAACAAATTGTCCCAAATCACCTCACCCCATGCAATGAAAACTACAGTAAGACTCCGCCTTTTCGTCGTAAATTTCACTGTCGTTCATAATAATTAACAAAACGTATGAATCCGCTAAACATTTCTTTTCTCCAGTGATGTAAGAACTAAAGTATAAAAAATACAAGGCCATAACACAAAGCTCCTCCCAGCTCAGACTCGGCCAGCCAGCATCCGAGGCATCTTGTGAATGCTTCATCTCCTCCTCTGATATTCTCTGTGTGTCTGGCCGCCTTGGATATTTACCCAAGATTTGCTTCCTCTTGGTATTTCAGGGATAACTCACTCTCTCTCTCTCTTGACGACTTCAGAGCACCGATTGATGTGATGGACCCTACTGCTGATATTACTGTGTCCTCTTCATATATTACACAGAGGAAAACGATAAGAACCAAGGTATGATTTTCCCTGTGTGTGTGTGTGTGTGTGTGTGCTTCCCCTGACGTGTGGCACATGAAGAAAAATGTGCTTTGTATTGTTGCATCATTTTTCAGCTACCTCGACGACCCCTGTTAGCTACTCTGCCACTCACTGACTAACTGCCTAGCGGACTGACTCACTGACTGACCGACTCACTGACTAACGTACTGACTAACTAACTAGCGGACTAACTCGCTCACTGACTTAATAGCAAACTGACTCACCTCACTCCCCTAATTTTCCATCCTAGATTAAATTCAACTAAAATTCGACTAAACTCTGAACTGCTCCCAGCGATTCAATACATCACTGTCGCTGACGAAGAATGTTACCCGAGCTTCGTTTTCTCTTCACCTGTTTATCGTCTACTTGGCTCATCATTATCTCTCTTCTTCCTTTCTTGTGCCTTTTTACTTCCTCCTTCATCCTTCACTCTATAATCCCATTTAATAAACATAAAATATGAGATTTAAGTAATGACGTTATTGTGTGTCTGTTTATTAAAGAAGATATACTGTGTGTGTGTGTGTGTGTATGTGTGTGTGTGTATGAGAGAGAAAATTTGGATCATATGAAAATTAGTTCCCCAAATTATTGCAACTCATGATTAGACCACCTAATGCTACCTGGGAGAGGGAGGGGGGGGTCGGTTAGGTCAAGTTAGGTTAAATTGCGTTAGGTTAATTTAGGTGAGCGTTGAGGTGGTTACATAAGGTGAAATATGATGAGGTGTGTCCGTTTCTGTATTGATTGAATGAGTTTAAATGTGTGTGTGTGTGAAAGTGTTACTCTCTAGTTTGGGGGGGAATGCGTCGTGTACCAGCTGTGGTCAGCTTCATAATTCACCTCTCTGTGATATCACTTGCTTCGCCTGGCACTTGTTCCAGTAACGTTAATAATTGGTCATAAAAATAGAAAGAAAAAAGTTTAGATTTTTTAAATAATTTTTTTCTGTGTGTGTGTGTGTGTGTGTGTTTCATGGTAAGGATTGTCTGATGCCAAATGTTATAATTTATCTATATTCGTTCATCATCATCATCATCATCATCATCATCATTATTATCATCATCATCCTCTATCTTCATCATCCATCATCATCATCCATCATCATCCTCATAATTATTATTATTATTTTCATTATTATTTTCATTATTATTATTATTATTATTATTATTATTATTATTATTATTATTATTATTATTATTATTATTATTATTATTATTATTATTATTATTATTATTATTATGCACACACATACACCTGTACACATCACCTACCAGATGCACTTCACATACTTCACAGAAATCAGCACAAGTTGTATAGGCTCTAGCTTTCATCCAGAGGGTGTGAGTGAATGTGAAGAGATATGAAGTTCCCGTGTAGTGTGTGTGTGTGTGTTAACCCTTCGTCACTCGACATCATTAACTAACCTGAGACGATGAGATACCAATGACCTGTACACGTCTGTCTGAATGTCATTACACTCGTAGGAAAAAGGGAAGACGGAGGAAGAGTCTTTTACGAGTGAGTGGTAAGAGCGGAGGGGGGAGGGGGTGAAGAGGGAGGAGTAGAGGGGAGAAGAAGAGGGGAAAGTTCTGTACACTTACTATTGTTAAATCCACTTTGAGACCAAGTGATGGTTGATATCTTATACTGAGAGAGGGGAAACAGAGGAGGGGAGGGGAGATAACAAAAGGGAGGGAGAGAGTGTGGGTGATAAGGGGAAGGGAAAGAAGGTTGATAATAAGAGGCAGAAATGGGGGGAGGGGGTACGGTGAAGGGAGAGAGAAAGGGTGGTAAATGATAAGGGGGGAGAGAGAAGAATGAATGTGATAACTGAGAAGGAGAGGGAGAGGGAGAAGTTAATAAAGGGGAAGAGAGGAGAAAATGTGATAAGGGGGGGCAGAGGAAGATAACTGGCACAATGGGGAAAGAAGTGTGTAAGTGTTATTGGAGAAATAAAGGTATACATATATTATCAAGAGACCGGGCAATGTTCTCCAATAACACTTGTCATCCTGAGAGTAAATAGATGAGGATCGATCAATAAATAGATAATTTAGGGAAAATATCATTCATTTACTTATGTGTGCTGAATCGATTTTAGTGTACCATTACTTCTATGTAGATGAATGTAGTGTGTGTGTGTGTGTGTGTGTGTGTGTGTGTGTGTGTGTGTGTGTGTGTGTGTGTGTGTTAATTGCACATCAACCTATACATCTAGGGTGACTACAATGAAACCGAAACACAATCTTCCCTGACGTTATCAAGTGTTAGTATGTGATAGTTCTTGGGAAGTCTGTGTTGTTCTCTCTCTGGTTACTGCTCCCCCTTTCCCTCACATTCACATACAGTATCTATTAACCACCCCTTCACTATTCATTACCCCACCACACACACTATAAGGGAACAAGATCACTATCCCCCGTGTTAACTACCTTCCTAACAATCACGGGTAGTTCATAGCTCACGACCTTTTACTGCCGGGAAACAAGGGAGTGATGACCCATAGAATACAATAAAGGGTTGGCGTACTGTAATTCACAGCCGCCCTGCCACTGTTATATGGTGCTGAGGACAGTCGGGTTGACTACCGGCAGGTCGTACATGTGCAGTCTATACTGTAGTGAGTAGGGGAGGCATGTGATGCAGACCATATTTGTATCGTTAGAAGTGTATAGCATAGTATCACATGTGAAGTTTTTCCTTCACATAATTATCACGCAGAAGCCTTATTCATGTCACGGATATTCTTTCATGCACTTTGGGGTTCATTTCTTTTTCCTGATGAAACGAATATGTAACGCGTAGAGTAAGTGAGAAGTACAGTACCTTCAACTGACGACAAAATGATCTCACAAATACGTTAACTCACATCGGAGATATTCCTTCACCCCGTTTGCTTTAAGTTTTAATATTATAAACCTTGTATCCCAGAAAAAAACAAATTCTCAATGTTCAAACATGCTGTACTGTACTGTACTGTACTGTACTGTACAGTCGGGGTCAAAAGTTTGCTCCCTCCCAAAATGAAGCAGTATCGACCCCAAGTGAGATAAAACAGCACACCCGCACCAGATAACAGTCAGGGTAAGTAAAGTTCGGAGACTCATTCCCGTGATTCAGTTTCACGACAGAGAGCGAACTTTTGTCCGCGACTGTACATGTTATCCCATAGTAGCAGTGTAGACATACGGTGAAAATTAACTCATTCAATTTCCTCTCGTAGTTTTCTTTACTGTCGGAAGGCTTGTGTGAACGACACTTATCGGAGGTTAAAAAGGTGTATTTATCACTTATGTTAGAGGTATGTCACCTCGAGACCCATGTTGAAATATGACATATATACCGTCAGTATAGTCCAGTATATTGTTCACTGAGAACTTGTTGTATTGATCAATAATTAGTGTGTAGATGATGAATAAGACACAATAACGACTAACTTCACCTTTCTTGTCTCTTGAGTCGAGGGATTGGTGTTACTGATTGTTATTTTGTCTCTGCCTCTCTTTATATTCATCTTCCATTTTCTAATTCTAAATCCAAAGTTTTGTCATGGCAACTGCAGTCATGTTCCAAACAAGCGGTCGTCAGCTGTTTGTAAACAGAGGGGCTTAGAGGAGTGTTTCGACGGCAAATCCGGATTAACATTTGGGTGTCCGACAAGGGCTCCCCCAGTTCTATCGAGGGGTTCGTCAATCTGCATATTGTAAATGGGAAATCCGTTTTCGATGACAGATTCACCAAATAATTTGAAATCAGGGTTCACAAACCAGACAACAGGAGAATCAGAGACACAAAGCAGGGAGAAGCGCCGGTCCGAATGTCTCTCAGTGACGAGTCTGGGAAATAGTAAGGTATTGTAGCGACGCTGGGATCTTAGCGGCTGGGGTGAGACTTACACCCACTGTTTAAGAGAACAATATTTACACACATGTGTTTTGCTCTTTTGAGAAACCTGTAAAAGTCCAAGTGTTTGTGTGTGCCTGCTTGCACTCCATAACTGACAGCAGCACACTGTTTGCTTTCTGCCACTAGTGCTGTCTGCCATTTTTCACCACGAAATGATGGCAAGCTGTCTCTCATTTGTAAGGTTAGCTGCGTTTCTTCCTGCTGTACATCTCTGGGAAAATACCTTTTTTCAGTGCACGACAAGCAAGAACACGCATGATCGTTGCGCGGTGGAGGAACATCACATTTACATTCTCGAAAAATCTGCAACGTCATGAGGAAACTGGCGGCTCCACAGCAGCGAGATATTCGCAACAAAATCACAACTAAATCTGAATCAGCGTTTATGCTCGAGACACTTGTCGCCCCACCCACTTATGGGTCGTATCGTGTTACCAAGAGCGTAGTGATGCAGGCGATAAGACCTCTCTCTCTCTCTCTGTCTCTATCTCTCTCCTCTTTATCCACCCCCTCTCTCCAACACCGTAACAGAGCTGTAGTGCAAGATAGAGTTAGGAATGACTGTTTCTAGTACGACTTTTTATTATAGGTAAGAGGTTTCTCTCCTTCTCTGTCTGTCTCCCTTGATTACGAGCTCCTTTATCCCTCCCCCTCATTCCTATGTCACAACTCTTCGCCAGACGATGTTGTTTGAGCCACCGAGAAACATGACACAATACACGATGTTTATTGAGCTAAAAACAAATAGAACACAGCTACGATGACAAGAAAGTCGAACATCAACTAAATTACGAAGGCGATTGTATAAAAAAAAACATGTAATAAAAAAGAAGAGAGGGAAGACACCGACACCATATAAAAATTGTAAACTTTAATTTCAGGAACAAAATGAAAAATAAAAAATCCCCAAATGCAAATTAACCCATTATTTCCCCCTCCATTACCATATAGTTGTCAACATAAATTTGAGGTACTAATTAAACACGATTTTGCTCTATCCGAAGCGGCACTCTCCCTCAGTATGGATTCTCTCGCCTGGGTGTTGTGCAAACATAAAAAATATGAAGGCCGATTATGTCTTGACAACTACCATATCCAAATGCAAACTCCAAACCTACTTATTTTTCGAAAAACAATAAGTAAATACAGTACTTTCTCATTTAAATCATTCATAAAAACAAACTAATCTCTAAGTCTATATATAAATAGACATAGCTCTGAAAACTAACGAAAAGGCGGAGAAATATCGTACACAAATTATATACATATCTATTATTCACATTCTCAAAGGTAATATTATTCAGTCTACCTTGTGTACTGTAAATACATTCTGCAGCAGTGCTTTTTATTCAAGGTAGTTATGATGTGAGGCAAATTTTGTATCTACATTCAGAAAGTAAATATAGTCTTGTATGTAATGTAATAATACTGAACTTTACAACGTTTTAGTGTATAGATGTAGAATTCATTAATGCATGACGACAATTATTCAGTGTATAACTTTAGTTCATCAATCAACATTGTAAAACATTTTCAACACATCCCTACCCCTCATTCTCTGCCCATCCCTACAACTTAAATATTTAACCATCCTTACATCTTCTTTACAATACATCCTTGCCGTTCATCATCAGCACATTCCATCAACTCATCATCAATCATCACATCCTTACAACTCATCACCAACACATCCCGGTAACTCTTCACCAACACATCCCGACAACTAATCACCAGCACATCCCAACAAATCTTCACCAACACTGCTCTACAACTTACCAACTCATACAAATAACTCATCGCCTACACATCTCTATAACTCATCACCAACACAGCCTTACAACTCTTCACCAGCACATCCCTACAACTCTGGCCAATGAAACAAGCTCTTCGGGGATGTTTACAAATGCTGTCAACAACACACTCTCGTACTGGCAGTAATTGACAGTGAATAAACAATGTATGGGGAGGAAGGAGAGGTAAAGGGGGGAAGGAAAGAGAGGAAGGGGTGAGGGAGGAAGAGAAAGTGGAGAAGGAGGGAGGGGAAGGAGTGAGGGTGGCAGGTGAGGGTGATGGATGGAGGAGAGGGAGGGAAGCAGGGGGGTAAGGCGTGGTGAGGGAGGGACGGAGAAGGTGAAGAGGAAGGAGAGAGGGAGACATGGAAGAGGTGAAGAAGGCGAGAGGGATGTAGGAAGAGAAGAGGTGAGAAAGATAGAGAAGAAGTGAGGGAAGAAGGGAAGGGTAGAAAGAGTTAAAAGTGTGAGGGAAACTAGTGAGGGGGGAGGAAAGGGATGAAGGGAGGGAGGGGAACAATGAGGGATGGAAGGGAAAGTTTTGCGGAAGAGAGATTGTTAGGAGGTGAGGAATATTAAAAAGAAAAGGGGGAAAAGGAAAAGGAAGAGGTACAGATAGGAAAGTGTGAGAAGAGAGGGTGAGCCAGGAGGGGGAAGAACTTTAGTTAGTCCAACACCTTTACTGGCCAAATTCAGGTATACTCGTAATTAGCCTAATCTGAATATATGTCAGTCTAGTCTTGACATTGAGGAAGCTGTCACTGACCACTGCCACACAGGACAAAGTTTCATACAGAAAATAAAATAATAGTATAAGACATATTTCTTAATGTCGTATCATACTTGAGGACTAATCAGTGTGGACTAGCAAAGTTAGGGTAGACTGCAAAATTGTTCCCAAAGATTCCTGATTCATTGTAGTAGTTACATAGTTCAGGTATTTTGAAGGCTTGGGTTATTTTTTTCCCTCTTTTTCGGTGTGGGAAACTCTAACTCTACTCTCCTTTATTGAACTGTCTTTCCCTTCTGTATTTAATCTATATCTCCTCTTCCATATCTCTTAGCAACAAGCAGTAAACCTCGTTCTCATTTTCTCCTTACTCTTATATCTTTCTTTCACCTTTTTTTTCACTTCTCGGGTTCTTGTATCTCCTTCGTTATCCATCTATTTCTCTTCTCCCTATGAACCTCTCCCCCAAGCCACGCCTCTCCTCCATGCCCTTGTTTACTCCACTCACTCCTTCTCTGCTCTCACTTCCCCTTCCCACGCACACTTCTCTCCGCTCTCCACCTTCTCCATTATTCACCTCTCCTCCTCCTACTACCTACACTCCTCCTCTCACCCCCTCCTTCCTTCTTCTCACATCCCTCTCTCCAGGACCTACGACCCTCTCTTCAATTTCCCTCTTCTCCCCAACCTCTTATCCCATTTTTTGTGTTAATCTTTCTATTTTCAAGTATATTCCTCCCCTATCCCCTCCCCCCCTCCCCTTTTGTTCTTCTTTTTCAAATATTTTCGTTCTTCTCTCCATGTCTCTCTCTTCCTATGGCTCTCTCTGTCTTTTTCTCAAACTCTTCTCTTTTAGTCTTTTGTTTGAATTTTTTACCCACGTTCCTCTCCTTATCAACTCCCTCTCCCCACGTTCCTCCACCTCACAAATCCTTCCGCTTCTCCTACCTTTACTCCCTTCCTCCTCTTCCCTCTTCCTCCTCCCTCCCTCCCAACCTCCCTCCTCCCCCAACCTCCACCCTCCCTCCTCCTATGTCTGCCATACTGACTTCTCTAGCGGCACTTTCTCTATGTTCTCGTGTGTCTGTGGAGGTCATATGTGTCATTGTTTGTGTCTGTGGGAGTCATGTGTGTCATTGTTTGTGTCTGTGGAGGTCATGTGTGTGTGTCCATTGTTTGTGTCTGTGGAGGTCATGTATTGTCATTGTTTGTGTGTCTGTGGGAGGTCATGTGTCATTATTTGTGTGTCTGTGGAGGGGGCATGCGTGTGTGTGTCTGTGGAGGTCATGTGTGTCATTGTTTTGTGTCTATGGAGGTCATGTGTGTGTTTGTGTCTGTATGGAGGTCATGTGTGTCATTGTTTGTGTCTGTGGAGATGTCTTGTGTCATTGTGTCTGTGGAGTCTATATGTGTCATTATTTGTGTTTATGGAAGTCATGTGTGTCATTGTTTTGTGTCTGTGGAGACCATGTGTGTCATTGTTGTGTCTGTGGAGCATGTGTGTCATGTTTGTGTCTGTGGGTCATGTGTGTCATTGTTTGTGTCTGTAGGTCATGTGTGTCATTGTGTCTGTGGAGGTCATGTGTGTCATTGTTTGTGTCTATAGGTCATGTGTGTCATTATTTGTGTCTGTGGGGTCATGTATGTGTCATTGTTTGTGTCTGTGGAGGTCATGTGTGTCATTGTTTGTGTCTGTGGAGGTCATGTGTTTGTGTCTGTATGGAGGTCATGTGTGTGTGTTTGTGTCTGTGGAGGTCATGTGTGTCGTGTGTGTCTGTGGAGGAACATGCGTGTCGTGTGTCTGTGGAGGTCATGTGTGTCATTGTTTGTGTCCTGTGGAGGTCATGTGTGTCATTGTTTGTGTCTGTGGAGGTCATGTGTCATTGTTTGTGACTGGAGGTCATGTGTGTCAGTGTGTCTGTGGAGGTCATGTGTGTCATTGTTTGTGTCTGTGGAGGTCATGTGTGTCATTGTTTGTGTATGTGGAGGTCATGTGTGTCATTGTTTGTATCTGTGGAGGTCATGTGTGTTATTGTTTGTGTCTGTGGAGGTCATGTGTGTCATTGTTTGTGTCTGTTTGTTCTGTCTGATTAACGCTGTCAAGAGCTCGGTTGTTTCGTCTTGGAGCGTCAATTCTTGAAGGTCGGTCAACACGGGAGGAAACATTACTAGTGGAGGGTGTTGAGGCATGGCCGACACTGTGACACCCTTCAGTATGAAACCAAACTCTCTCCCTATGTGTTCTCTCCCTTAAGTATAATAATCTCCCTTGAAGGTAAATAATCTCTCAAATGTAAATAGCAAGTAACATCCTTTAAATATAATGATAATCTCCCTAAAGTGTAATCTATCTGTTAATGATAATGAATATCTTAAATGTAATAACTAGTATCCTCCTTTAAATATAATAACAGCCTCCCTTAATTGCAATTGCACTCTTCTTTAATTTTGCTAACAATCTCCCTTAGGTGTAATAGCTGTCTTAAATGAATGTCAAAGTCCCTGTGAGTTATCTACCTTAAATATAATGCCTTCCCTTAAAATACCACTGAAAGGAATTATTATCTTATAATAAACCTCTTTAAATGTATTACCATATATGACATGCTCATTATCATGCTCATTATCTATAACATATATTTCCCAGCCAAGGGGGTCGAACAAGAGAGAGAGATTGATTCCCAAGAATAATTTGCAGTGCATAATCATCTCAGCAACAGCATATGCCTGGATCACACACACACACACACACACACACACACACCTCAGCCTTCTTCGGGTAAGGACGTGTGCAGTCGGCGCTGCCCGCTAACGCGGCCGTGGTCTCTTGACCATGGAGACAGCTGCCAGCCCGGTCTGTCGGGCTCTCCCCTTCCCCATCTCCTCCTTCCCATCTGGATATATCAACAACCTCACACCAACAGTACAGTGCAAAGATTGACGATTAACCCACAAGTGATATAGAAAAGTGGCAATTTCAACTCGAAGGAAAAGCTCAAAAACACAGCAATACTGATTGTGACTGGATCTGACCTAACCTGACCTCACAGCTTCACCTGACGTAACCTAACCTGAAGGATGGAGCAAACCTGAATTGCCCCAAGCTACTGTCCTGGCCACACACCTGCCCAACTGCATCCAGCCCATATGAGCACGAACTGATTGCTACAAGAACAGCCCAGTCCCAACCATTGTAAAAATTAGCAACACCTAATTATTATATGTCATATTTGTATCACTTATGTTACTTGTACATCGTTTGTGAATCAAGAGACCCATTCCCCAATTATGTAATTGTATATTTTCAGCCTTCCGGCTGCCATGCTCTTTCAATAAACCGTTAATTATTATTATTATTATTGTACACACACACACACACACACACACACACCGCTTTTATAGTTCTTTCCACTTACTCGCTCCCATAGGTGTCCTGGTATATGTTGGTCTGTACACAAACACTCCCACACTTATGCATATTTGCACACTTACCAACCTTTATATATAAACATACATGTTCCACCTTTTTAGTAACATTTCCTCTCTTCTTCTGTGTGTGTCTCTGCCTGTGCCGCTCGTCTATTTTCCGTCTGTCTCTCTTTGTCTATCTGTCTCTCTATTTCCGTCTGTCTCTCTTTGTCTGTCTGTCTCTCTATTTCCGTATGTCTCTCTTTCACTTTCTTTCTCTATCTTTCACATCACTATTCACATCAGCTTAGTTACCGGATACCAAGAGAAAAAAAATGAAATAAAAACTAAAGAACAAAGGGTGGGAGTACCAGCCTAAGGCAGACAATTGTTTAAAGATCCTCAGTGTTCATTTTGTTGATTGTCTAAGTGGGGTAGTGAGAGGGTAGAGGGAAGATGGGGAGGAGTTTGGGGGTGAAGGAAGGGTTTGATTGGGTAAGGGAGTGTGGGGAGGGGTTTGGGTGAGGATGGGTGAAGGGAGGGTTTGGGAGGGTGATGGTGACTGGGTGGCAGTAAGGGAGGGTGGGAAGGGGTTTGGCAAGGTAAGGGAAAGGTGGGGGGTGGTGAGGGAGAATGGGGAATGGTAAGGAAGGGTAGGGAAAGGTGAGGGAGGGTGAGGGAGGGTGCAGAACGGTGAAGGAGGGAAGGGAAGGATAAGGGAGGGTAAAGTAAAGTAAGGAAAGGTGGGAGAGGTGAAGAAGGGTGGGAAGGAGTTTGGAAGGATGAGGGAGGGGTTTGAAAAAGTCAGGGAGGTGTTTGAAAGGATCTGTAGGGGTGAGGAATGTAAGAAGGGGCTTGGGAGGTTGAGAGAAGGGGTAGGTGTAATGGGAAAAGGATTGAATGAATTGGTCACAGGCAACAGTTAGTTTATTGTGCACCAAAATACTCCTTCCGTTAACAGTAGCGCTTAGAGAAGGACACTGAACAAGGTAGGACTAAGAGATCCACCTTGGGTGATGCTGAGATGAGTATCTTTAATGACACGAAAATTATAGCAAAAACTAGAAGATCACCCGAGACACAAACTACAGAGACATATTATACAAGAATGTTTACAAGTCCAGCTTAAACATTACCAGATCTATAGTTAATCTATATGTTGACTCTTTGTTTCTTATATTTTTGTACTGGAAGCTCTGTTCATTGTATATTTTCAGCCTTCGGGCTGCCATATTATCTTAATAAACCGTTAATTATTATTATTATTATTATTATTATTATTATTATTATTATTATTATTATTATTATTATTATTATTATTATTATTATTATTATTATTATTTTTATTTTTATTTTTATTTTTATTATTATTATTATTATTATTATTATTATTATTATTATTATTATTATTATTATTATTATTATTATTATTATTATTATTATTATTATTATGCCGAGGGAATATAAATAAGGCACAAAACATATCCAATAAATCACTGGCACATTTCAATAAACAAACACCATCTACTGCTCCGTACTTCTACCTTCATCTGATTTATCTTCTTCCTCTCTCTCACTACCCTTCCCATCCCTTAAACAAATAAAATTAAAAAGTGAATGAGAGAGAGAGAGAGAGAGAGAGAGAGAGAGAGAGAGAGAGAGAGAGAGAGAGAGAGAGAGAGAGAGCAAAGCAGTAATCCCTCACTTACATTAATGTGTCGTTGCCCGAAGGCTTCTCCCATGGACTGCCGGCGACGGCTGACCTGTAGGTACCTGAGCACTGACAGGTCGTGGTGTAACCTGTAAGGTACAGTACCTGAGCACTGACTGGTCGTGGTGTGACCTGTAGGTACCTGAGCTTTGGCAGGTCGTGGTGTAACCTGTAACCTGTACGTATCTGGCGTTAACACATCGTAGCTGTAACTGCTCGTTGCATTGGTGCTGCCAGGTCAAGCACAACCTTAACACACTCACCAGATTGTTATAGACTTGACATTTAATGATCGTCTATTAATCATAACAAGCCGTGGACATCTCCGCATACACCCCAACACTTGCGCGCGTGTACAGGTCGTCTCTGCAGTGGCAGGTCGTCGATATTGACAGTAAATAACCACCCTGACCTACGCGTTGTCCCTCGCATCTGTAATGACAGGTCGTCAGAATTTATGATCATATCTTACGGTAAAACTAAATAATTTATTTTGTCTTACGTATCTTAGGAGACAGCGATCTCAACAAATTACCCCTATAATATATAATAAAAGTATATATACCATATATATATATACATATCAACACCTCACCCCGCCAGGATTCGAACCCATGATCTTATGACTGTGATCGGGGAACATTACCTCTACACCACCAGGATACTAAAAGCAATCCTAGACTCTGTTATATTTCACACAAAGCCAGTTCAACGAGCTTATGGCGCCGTGAACCTCTAATTGTAGAAGTCCGCGTGCTTTATTGGGCTAATGAAATATATATATATATATATATATATATATATATATATATATATATATATATATATATATATATATATATATATATATATATATATATATATATTCACGGTATTACTTTTATTATATATTATAGGGGTATTTTGTTGATATACTGTATATATAACGTTGTGA
>NW_024739988.1:285000-295000 GCF_018991925.1 Homarus americanus | reverse complement strand
CTCCTGCCTTCTTCCTCACCCCTCCTCCTGCTCCTCCTCCTCCTCCTCCTCCTCCTCCTCCTCCTCCTCCTCCCCTTCTTCCTCCTTCTTCCTCACCCTTCTTCTCCCTTCTTCCTCCTCCTCCTCCTCCTCTCTTCCTCACTCCTCTTCCTCTCCCTCTTCTTCACCCATCCTCCCCCTCTTCATCACTCCTCCTCCACCCAGCCTCTCCTTCCCCACGCATTCTTTCTATACAGCGCCTGTCTCTACTACTCCTCCTCAACTCTCTTCTTACATCTTTACCCCTCCTCTTCTTCTTCCATCCTCTATCACTCTCCCATTCCCTCCTCCTCTGTTTCCTCCTACACAGTACCTCTATTCGTATTCATACTAATTCATCCCTACTTCCCGTTTCTCCTCTTCCTCTCCATCCTTCTCCTTTCACACTTTCAAACCTCTTCCACACTTCATCTCCTCCCTCTCCATGTTTCCCTTTTAAAACAGTACGTCTCCCCTCCCGTCCACAAAGGGTGACGAGTGACAAACAGGAGGGAGGGTAAGCGGCGTCTTGTGTGTGTGTGTGTGTGTGTGTGTGTGTGTGTGTGTGTGTGTGTGCATTGAAATCATCGCCCCCCGCCTGCCTGTCCGTCACCTTCCAGACACCTATCGATATAGTTCGTGCCTACCCAAGCCATTTAATTCTACACCCGGGAACTTTTGGTATTTCTTCTTAGTCGTTTTAAGACGATAAAGAATTGTTTTTGTTTTTATTGAGACAGACTATTTCAAGACGACAGAGTAGTTCGTTTAAGATAAAAAAAAATAACGTCAGAGTATTTTTTAGGTATAATTTAACGCCAAAGTATTATTATATATGACATATTTTAACGCAATAGTGTATTTTATTTGTGAGTAAAGTTATTTTCGGTTATTTCCTTATTAAAAACCTGTTAAGGGCTATTTATGATGCTCTAGTTTTTCATGACAAAGAACAATGTTTCTTGCTGATAGTCTGGGCGAGTCTCATCTATACTAAGTTGATGTACTGTAGTTATAAGCACGAGTATTGTACATATTCCAGGTATTCCTTTAACACGAAAACGAAAAATGTTAGTATATGATTTTTTCTTAAAACATCAAAGAGTATTTTTTGGTGTGTGTGTTAAAGAGAAATAACTTTTTTTTTTTGCTTTTATTTACCTTTGGTCTCTTCGTTATTTCTTGACTTTTAATAATAAAAATATATTTCCTTTTTTCTAATTGCAAACGAAAATTTATGTCATATTATAATTAATTGACAAAGAGTAATTTGATACATAATTACTTTACAATATTCCCAAAACATTGTGTTATATATATATATACTGTATAGATATAATAGTTAAAGTTTAAAAAATAAGAAAAAAATTCATGTCATTTTGTTTTTTCACACACGACAATTAGGATTCGTTTTTTTTAACACGTCAGGGAAGAATTTCTGATATTTCTTACTTTTTTTCTGAACGCGACACGCTGGAATTTCTGATATTTCACTTTTTTTTCACATCGTTCTATTTTTTTCTCGCTTTTTTTTTTACACAACGCCAGGAAGTTAGGTTATATTTGGGTGGTTTTGTTTTGGTTAGGATATAGAATGATGGCGACACTTAATATCTTGTAATTTTCTCTCGTCATTTCTCCCGGTATGTTTGTTTTTATGCACCGACCATCATAAATCAGTGTGACCTTAGAATAATAGAGGCTTAAATCTACATAAAAACGACAACACTTCGTCTCGGTGGGATGAGGGCGGAGGTGACGGGAATAAAGTGTATCTGACAACACAAGAAATAAATCAACCTAACCTAATCTAAGCTACCTGGCCAAACTTACTTAACCTAAACTAAGTTAACTAAGCTAACGCATAGTATTTCACCTTACTTGAGTTAATATAATCTGCCTACCCTAATCTAACTGACCTCACCAACATAACTAATCTAACTGATTTAATTGAACATAACCGCATCTGTTTTACTTAGCCTAGCCTAGCCTAACGTATCGTATCGTTCCCGTATCGTATCGTATCGCATCGCATCGTAACGTAACGTAACCTAACCTAACCCAACATCACCTCTCCCCACCTTGTCTTATATGACGTAACTTAACCTAAGATATAACCCAAGATCGTTATGTGCAATTTGGCTGGGTGAATGCATCTGTTGTCGGAAAGTATATGGTCCCGTTTTCCTTGATCGGATTATGAGCAAACCGTATTGTAATAAGTTAAGGTAATATTTTTTTTATTTTGGTCTCGGATTTTCATTTTATGTATCAAAAAGAAAATATCATGAAAAGTCCCGTTAAATTCCTCCTGTTGTATGTACAGTCGCCCGCTTTTCTGCTTATTGAGTCGACGTGGAATTTCGTGTGTGTTTTCTGTTTCACTTATTGATTTATCTTATACTGTAACCTGGAGATACTTCAACTGTTTATCGATTTATTTTGTGAATATACCAAAGTGTAATTGTGAGTGTTGTTGTTGATGTCGTTGATGTTGTTGGTGTTGGTGTAGGTGTTGTTGTTGTTGGTGTTGTTGTTGTTGTTGTTGTTGGTGTTGGTGTTGGTGTTGGTGTTGTTGTTGTTGTTGTTGTTGTTGTTATTGCTTTTGTAATAATAATAATAATAATAATAATAATAATAATAATAATAATAATAATATAATAATAATAATAATAATAATAATAATAATAATAATAATAATAATAATAATAATAATAATAATAATAATAATAATAATAATAATAATATAATAATAATAATAATAATAATAATAATAATAATAATAATAATAATAATATATAATAATAATAATAATAATAATAATAATAATATAATAATAATAATAATATGTAATAATAATAATAATAATAATAATAATATAATAATAATAATAATAATAATAATAATAATAATAATAATAATAATAATAATAATAATAATAATAATAATAATAATAATAAGAAGAAGAAGAAGAAGAAGAAGAAGAAGAAGAAGAAGAAAAACAACAACAAAACAACAACAGCAACAACAACAATAATAATAATAATAATAATAATAATAATAATAATAATAATTATAATTTATAATTATAATTTATGATTATAATAATAATAATAATAATAATAATAATAATAATAATAATAATAATAATAATAATAATAATAACATTAATAATAATAATAATAATAATAATAATAATAATAATAATAATAATAATAATTATTATTATTATTATTATAATTATTAATATATATATATATATATATATATATATATATATATATATATATATATATATATATTATCATTATTATTATCATTATTATTATCATTATTATTAATATGGTTGTTGTCGTTCGTTGTTGTTATTGTTGATGATATTATTATCATTATTGCATTTTTTATCTGTTCACTCTTCTGAACACACACACACACAAAACGTAACAGCTCCTACTCAACTACAGAAATCCACAGCCCCTTACCCACTCACAAGACAAAACCACAAACAGCCCCTTCCACCATAGACAGCCTGTCCCCCTTTACCACACACAGCCCCCTCTCTCCCCACAGCACACAGCTCTGTCCTACTGCACCCTCCACACTACACAGCCCATCCTCCCCTCTCCATATGCCCAGCCCATCCTCTCCTCCATATCACGCCCTCCTCACCTCCCTTTTGGTCCCTTCCTCCCTCCATACTCCACATTTATAGCTCTCCTCCATATCCACACAACCCTCTCCTCCTCCCCCTTTTATCTCCCTCTCTCCTCCATATCACAGCCCCCCTCCACCATCCCACACACAACCCCCTCTCACCTCCCACAACACCTCCTCCTCTCTCCTCCCATATCCACAGCCCCCCTCCCATATCCCCCAACCCCCTCCTCACCTCCACAACACATCTCCCTCCCTCTCCTCCACTATCCCACAGCCCCCCTCCATATCCCACACAGCCCCCTCTCCCACCTCCCACAGCACACATCTCCCTCCCCTCCTCCATATCACGCAGCCCCCCTCCATATCACACAGCCCCCTCCTCACCTCTGCTTACATCTCCTCTACTCTCTCATATCACAACCCCCTCCACATCTTTAGCCCCTCCTCTCCCCAGCCTCCCTCCCCTCCTCCATATCACGCAGCCCCCCTCCATATCACACAGCCCCCTCCTCACCTCCACAGAACACGGCTCCCTGCGTCTGCTTATCGTGATGGTCGCAATGTAGCTATTAGCATATGTAAATTTGTGCCTGTCTGTTTCTCTGTTCGAGTGTCTGTTTCTCTGTCTGACGTGTGTTGGCTCACAGTCCTGCAGCTACTGTACCTGTCCTCCTCATCTCTCGCTCACAACATTGGCTTTATCTCTCACTCACAACACTATCTTTATCTCTTTTTTTACTATCTATTCTTTATCTCTCACTCACTACACTATCTTTATCTCTTTTTTATTATCTATTCTTTATCTCTCACTCACAACACTATCTTTATCTCTTTTTTTACTATCTATTCTTTATCTCTCACTCACAACACTATTTTTATCTCTTTTTTTACTATCTATTCTTTATCTCTCACTCACAACACTATCTTTATCTCTTTTTTTACTATCTATTCTTTATCTCTCACTCACAACACTATTTTTATCTCTTTTTCACTATCTATTCTTTATCTCTCACTCACAATACTATTTTAAATCTTTATCTCATTAATAACCGTATTTCTATGTCTCACTCACAACACTGGCTTTAATCTTTATCTCTCCCTCACAACACTATCATTTAGCTAACTTTAAAGATATCTCTACCATGTGAGATAATAATGTAACTCTTTATTATTTTCTTATAACACTTAAACGTTCTATAAAACTTTTACTTGGATAAAATAACCAAGTAAAATTTTTTGGCCATTTTATCACTATGATTAATATTGATGTATTAAACTGAAATATAACTCATGATAATATACTAAACTACAATATAACTCATTATGATATACTAAACTACAATATAACTCATTATCATATACTAACCTACAGTATGACTCATTATAATATACTAAGCAACAGTATAACTCATTATATTATACTAAACTTTAATATAACTTATTATGATAACACTAAACTACAATATAACTCATTATAATATATTAAACTGAAATATGACTCATTATAATATACTAAACTGCAAGATAACTCATTATCATATACTAACCTTCAGTATGACTCATTATATTATACTAAACAACAGTGTAACTCATTATAATATACTAAACTACAATATAACTCATTATTATATACTAAACTACAATATAACTCATAATATACTAAACTATAATATAACTCATTATAATATACTAAGCTACAATATAACTCATTATAATATACTAAACTATAATATAACTCATTAAAATATACTAAGCGACAATATAACTCATTATGTTATACTAAACAACAGTATCTCATTATAATATACTAAACTACAATATAACTCATTATAATATACTAAACTACAATATAAATCATTATAATATACTAATCTACAATATAACTCATTATAATATACTAAACTACAATATAACTCGTTATAATATACTTAACTACAATATAGCTCATTATAATATTCCTGTCAGGATGAATAACCAATATTCGGCGCAATAGTAGTTTGCCGCTTGTTTGGCGTCAATTCCGACAGGCAGAGAGGTATGGTACGCGGGAGGCTACGAATGCTATACAGATGAGGTCGGTGGCGCAGCCCAACACCTTTGATTTTTAATTTAGCATATGCTCTGGCTGATAGCAGGGTGAGAGAGCGGTGGATCCTGACGGCTGAGTGAGGAGCAGTATAGCTTACCACGATCAAAAGTGACCATTGATGGAGCAGCGAAGGCAGGCATGGTGGCGATTGAGAGCGACGGAGGAAATTGGTGATAGAAAGTGACGAGCAGTTGGGTGGCGACGGAAAGGATAGTGTCGATTGGAAGTGGCGGTTGGAAGAGTGGGAGAAGAAGAGACAGTGGTGATTGGTAGTGACAGTGGGCTGAGCGGTAACGGAAAGCTCAGTGACAATTGAAGGTAATGGTTAGAGGAACGGCGACGGAAGGGACAGGAAAATCGGGAGTAGTGACCTGCGTAGACGGAGTCGGTGAAGAGAACAGAGTTGATGGGTTGAATGTGAAGGACTCCTAGTCACACCAAGTACTGTACATATGTTCTTGTTATTGTCTTGTTGAAAATTTGGTTGTTAATTGAAAATACAGTTACAAACATAAACGTTGCTTCTGTTATTGACCTACCAGTAGATAAGGTAACCCTACACACCATCATATCTCTGACAATACTAAATACAATATAACTCATAAGGATATACAATACTAGCCTACAATATAACTCATTCTGATATACTAACCTACAGTATAACTCATTATGATATACTAAACTACAATATAACTCATTATGATATACTAAACTACAATATAACTCATTATGATATACTAAACTACAGTATAACTCATTATGATATACTAAACTACAATATAACTCATTATGATATACTAATCTACAATATAACTCATTATGATATACTAATCTACAATATAACTCATTATGATATACTAAACTACAATGTAACTCATTATGATATACTAACCTACAATATAACTCATTGTAATATACTAAACTACAATATAACTCATTCTGATATACTAACCTACAATATAACTCATTATGATATACTAAACTACAATATAACTCATTATGATATACTAATCTACAATATAACTCATTATGATATACTAACCTACAATATAACTCATTATAATATACTAAACTACAATATAACTCATTATGATATATAACTTATTTAACATAACATTGTAACTGAAAACAATAAATATATAACTACTATTTTTGTACCATATTAATAACTAGCACCCGACATTGTATGGAAAACACCATATTTAATTTCGGTCGCATAAAATTAAAAGTGAAGTTCATTTGTACGTAATTAAGTAAGAGTAGGACTTACCATTACTGTTCAAATACCAGAATTATTTTTCAGCACATGAAGTAATTACTGTAATTCATGATTCACTGTTCGAGGACTGAAGGGGGTGTGTGTGTGTGTGTGTGTGTGTGTGTGTGTGTGTGTGTACTGATGTCTGTGTTTGGACTGCTGTCTCTGTGAGGAGTGGTATCTGTGTGTGTTTTTACCAGTGTCTGATGTGTACCGGTGTTTGTGTGTGTACCAGTGTTTGTGTGTGTACCGGTGTTTGTGTGTGTACTAGTGACTGTGTGAACTGGTGTCTTTGTGTGTACCGGTGTCTGTGTGTGTACCGGTGTATGTGTGTATACCGGTGTCTATGTATGTACCGGTGTCTATGTCTGTACCAGTAGGCTACAGAGATAAAAGTTTTGGTAAATATTTAATTACATTTTTTATACGGCTGATCGTATTAGTAATCATTATTTTTATCATCACTCTTTACTATTTTCTCTCTATCTCTCTTTCTCGGTCACACTTTCTACCTCTCTTCTTTTCCTCTTTTTCACTCTAGTACTGCCTCCCTCCTCCCCATATCACATATCCCCTCCCTGACATTTCATTAATTATTATGCATTGAAAACATAAAAATTTGCATATTGTATTTTGGAATTTAGTTTTTACACATCCAGATCATGTAATGTTCCATAACAATATCGTTTACATAGTTTATACACGGTTTACCGCCTAATATGTAACTCTCCTCTGCTTTTTTCCACTCTGTTAATAAGTATATATATATATATATATATATATATATATATATATATATATATATATATATATATATATATATATATATATATACTCTCTCTCTCTCATCCTACAGAGAACACAACACACAAACACAAACATCCTCCTTCACACACACACACACACACACACACACACACACACACACACACACACACACACACACACACACACACACATGCTCGGCGCAGACTACTCTGGCTACAAGAACGCTCTCTCCACCCTGGAAATGCCATCCCTCAGTGACCTCCACGACCAAGCACTAGCAAGGTTTGGCAGTGGACTACAGCATCATTCTTGTCATCGCCACCTCCTGCCACCGGCAGCCCCCCCCCGCCTACCTCGAGCAGTCCGCCACTACAACAAAATTCAGCCCATAAGAGCCCACACTGACAGATATAAGAATAGCACCATCCCATCTATTGTTAAAATAATAAGCAACTCCTGATTTATGTACTGTACAGCCCTGTAAATGCATTGAACGCATATCATTAAGTCTAAATCACATGTAAGTTTGTATATTTTCAGCCACCGGCTGCAACTCTATTAATAAACCGTTTATTATTATTATTATTATTATTATTATTATTATTATTATTATTATTATTATTATTATTATTATTATTATTATTATTATTATTATTATTATTACACACACACACCAAAAACACTCACAAAAAGTTCCAATCTCATTCGCCTACAAAAGAAAGACACCGGAAAAATAATTCATAACCGACTAAAAAAAATATATTTATACCTGGAGTATTTTTTTCTTCCGTGTTTGTTTATGTGTTTGGTGTTTTATTTATTGAAATTTTCGGTTTTTAAACACACACGGTAAAAAAACTCATATAGGTTTTAAGTCTAGTGTCTGGGGGAAGATTTATTCAGGGAACAGACTTAATGAATATCCGCCTGATAATTCATACAATAACTGATGTTTTGCTAATGGGAGGGAGAAGGAGAAAGGAAGAGAGATAGGGAGAGAGAGAGGGAGAGGGAGAGATGAGAGAAAGAGAAGAAAAGAGAGAGGGAGAGCAGAGAAGGAAAAGGAAAGGGAGAACAGAGAGGGAGAAGGGAAAAGAGAGGGAGAGGAGAAAATGAGATGAGAGAGGAGAGGGGGAGAAAGAGAGATGAGAGAGGGAGAAAAAAGGGAGATGGAGCAGGAAAGGAAAGGAAAGGAAAGGCAGGGAAGAGGGAATAAGAGAAAGAGACAGAGGCAGAACGAAAGAGAAAAAAGAGTGAGGGAGAGGAGAGGAAAGAGTGAGAAAAGAAGAGAGAGAGGAAGAGTGTGGAAGAGAAAAAAGGGATGGAAGAGAAAGGGTGAAAAATAAGAAAGAGAAAATGGACAGGAAGGGGAGAGAGAGAGAGAGAGAGAGAGAGAGAGAGAGAGAGAGAGAGAGAGAGGAGAGAGAGAGAGAGAGAGAGAGAGAGAGAGAGAGAGAGAGAGAGGAGGTAGAGGGAAGTAAGGGAGAGATGAATTGGTGAAAGAGGGCAGAGATAGGGAGAATGAATAGAGGAACTATTTTTTAAAAAAGGAGAGAGAGAGAGAGAGAGAGAGAGAGAGAGAGAGAGAGAGAGAGAGAGAGAGAGAGAGAGAGAGAGAGAGAGAGAGAGAGAGAGAGAGAGAGAGAGCGGTTGGTTATAAGAGAAAAGGATAAAGGGGTTAATAAGGAAGAGGAAGAGGGGAGGAGCGAGAAGAGGGAAGAGGGAGAGAAGAGGGAAGAGCTAGGAGAAGGGAGTCGTGAGAGAGTAGGAGAGAGGGGAGTTGATTGGAGAAAGGAGAAGGGGAGAGGAGGGGAGGGGTGAGGGAAGAGGAGAGGGAAGGGAGAAGGGAGGAGGGGAAGAGGGAAGGGGAGAAGAGAGAGGAGAAGGAGGAGAGAGGAAAGGAGAAGGGAGGAGAGAGGAAAGGAGAGGGGAGGGAAGAGGGAAGGAGAGGGGGAGAGGGAAGGAGAGGGGAGAGGGGAGGGGAGGGGAGGGAAGAGGAGGGGTGGGGAGAGGAGGGGTGGGGTGTCACATGGGAGCGTCACTACGCATTGGTGTTGTTGGTGGTGCTGGTAAGGCTGGGGGAAACCCGTGTGCTCTCTCTCTCTCTCTGTATATTCATCCAACTTACTCATTTTTCTGTCTACCTGGTCTGCCTGTATATGTATGTATGTATGTATGTATGTATGGTCCCGTCTCTATCCCACTTTCTC